>NW_026962634.1:0-273000 GCF_032445375.1 Bacillus rossius redtenbacheri | reverse complement strand
GAGGTTCACTGTTTGTGAAGGAGGGGGGGAGCAGTCAGCTGGCGGCAGCCCCTCATGTCGGAGAGCTGCGGCTGCCAGGAGCTGGCACTCTGCCATAGGGCGACGAGGCTCGCTGGCCGAAAGGAGTGGGGGAGCAGTCAGCTGGCGGCAGCTCCTCATGACGGCGAGCTGCGGCTGCCAGGAGCTGGCACTCTGCCAAATGGCGACGAGGTTCACTGGCCGTGAATGAGTGGGGGAGCAGTCAGCTGGCGGCAGCCCCTCATGACGGCGAGCTGCGGCTGCCAGGAGCTGGCACTCTTCGATAGGGTGACGAGGTTCACTGGCAGTGAAGGAGTGGGGGAAGCAGTCAGCTGGCGGCAGCCCCTCATGACAGCGAGCTGCGGCTGCCATCAGCTGGCACCTTGCCATATGGCGACAAGGCTCGCTGGCCGGAAGGAGGGGGGGAGCAGTCAGCTGGCGGCAGCCCCTCATGACAGCGAGCTGCGGCTGCCAACAGCTGGCACTTTTCGAAAGGGCGTCGAGGTTCACTGGCCGTGAAGGAGGGGGGGAGCAGTCAGCTGGCGGCAGCCCCTCATGACAGCAGGCTGCGGCTGCCATCAGCTGGCACTCTTCGATAGGGCGACGAGGTTCACTGGCCGTGAAGGAGGGGGGGAGCAGTCAGCTGGCGGCAGCCCCTCATGACGGCGAGCTGCGGCTGCCAGGAGCTGGCACTCTGCCATAGGGCGACAAGGCTCGCTGGCCGGAAGGAGGGGGGGAGCAGTCAGCTTGCGGCAGCCCCTCATGACGGCGAGCTGCGGCTGCCAGGAGCTTGCACTCTGCCATAGGGCGACGAGGCTCGCTGGCCGGAAAGGAGGGGGGGAGCAGTCAGCTGGCGGCAGCCCCTCATGACGGAGAGCTGCGGCTGCCAGGAGCTGGCACTCTGCCATATGGCGACGAGTTTCACTGGCCGTGAAGGAGGGGGGGAGCAGTCAGCTGGTGGCAGCCCCTCATGACGGAGAGCTGCGGCTGCCAGGAGCTGGCACTCTGCCATAGGGCGACGAGGTTCACTGGCCGTGAAGGAGTGGGAGAGCAGTCAGCTGGCGGCAACCCCTTATGGCGGCGAGTTGCGGCTGCCATCAGCTGGCACTCTGCCATAGGGCGACGAGGTTCACTGGCCGCGAAATAGGGGGGGAGCAGTTATCTGGCGGCAGCCCCTCATGACGGAGAGCTGCGGCTGCCAGGAGCTGGCACTCTGCCATATGGCGACGAGTTTCACTGGCCGTGAAGGAGGGGGGGAGCAGTCAGCTGGTGGCAGCCCCTCATGACGGAGAGCTGCGGCTGCCAGGAGCTGGTACTCTGCAATAGGGCGACGAGGCTCGCTGGCCGGGAAGGAGGGGGGAAGCAGTCAGCTGGCGGCAGCCCCTCATGACGGAGAGCTGCGGCTGCCAGCAGCTGGCACTCTGCCATAGGGCAACGAGGCTCGCTGGCCGTTAAGGAGGGGGGGAGCAGTCAACTGGCGGCAACTCCTCATGACGGCGAGCTGCGGCTGCCAGCAGCTGGCACTCTGCCATAGGGCAACGAGGCTTGCTGGCCGGAAAGGAGGGGGGGAGCAGTCAGCTGGCGGCAGCCCCTCATGACGGCGAGCTGCGGGTGCCAGGAGCTGGCACTCTGCCATAGGGCAACGAGGCTCGCTGGCCGGGAAGGAGGGGGGGAGCAGTCAGCTGGCGGCAGTTCCTCATGGCGGCGAGCTGCGGCTGCCAGCAGCTGGCACTCTGCCATAGGGCAACGGGGCTTGCTGGCCGGAAAGGAGGGGGGGAGCAGTCATCTGGCGGCAGCCCCTCATGGCGGCAAGCTGCAGCTGCCAGGAGCTGGCACTCTGCCATAGGGCGACGAGGCTTGCTGGCCGGGTAGGAGGGGGGGAGCAGTAGCTGGCGGCAGTCCCTCATGGCGGCGAGCTGCGGCTGCCAGGAGCTGGCATTCTACCATAGGGCGTCGAGGCTCGCTGGCCGGAAAGAGGGGGGGAGCAATCAGCTGGCGGCAGCCCCTCATGGCGGCGAGCTGCGGCTGCCAGGAGCTGGCACTCTGCCATAGGGCGACGAGGCTCGCTGGCCAAGAAGGAGGGGGGGAGCAGTCAGCTGGCGGCAGTCCCTCATGGCGGCGAGCTGCGGCTGCCAGGAGCTGGCAATCTGCCATAGGGCGACGAGGCTCGCTGGCCGGAAGGAGGGAAGGAGCTATTAGCTGGCGGCAGCCCCTCATGACAGCGAGCTGCGGCTGCCAGGAGCTGGCACTCTGCCATATGGCGACGAGGTTCACTGGCCGTGAAGGAGGGGGGGAGCAGTCAGCTGGCGGGAGCCCCTCATGACGGAGAGCTGCGGCTGCCAGCAGCTGGCACTCTGCCATAGGGCGACGAGGCTCGCTGGCTGGAAGGAGGGGGGGAGCTATCAGCTGGCGGCAGCCCCTCATGACAACGTGCAGCGGCTGCCAGGAGCTGGCACTCTGCTATATGGCGACGAGGTTCACTGGCCGTGAAGGAGGGGGGGAGCAGTCAGCTGGCGGCAGCCCCTCATGACGGAGAGCTGCGGCTGCCAGGAGCTGGCACTCTGCCATATGGCGACGAGTTTCACTGGCCGTGAAGGAGGGGGGGAGCAGTCAGCTGGCGGCAGCCCCTCATGACTGCGAGCTGCGGATGCCAGGAGCTGGCACTCTGCCATATGGCGACGAGGTTCACTGGACGTGAAGGAGGGGGGGAGCAGTCAGCTGGCGGCAGCCCCTCATGACGGAGAGCTGCGGCTGCCAGGAGCTGGCACTCTGCCATTGGGCGACGAGTTTCACTGGCCGTGAAGGAGGGCGGGAGCAGTCAGCTGGCGGCAGCCCCTCATGACGGAGAGCTGCGGCTGCCAGGAGCTGGCACTCTGCCATATGGCGACGAGTTTCACTGGCCGTGAAGGAGGGGGGGAGCAGTCAGCTGGCGGCAGCCCCTCATGTTGGAGAGCTGCGGCTGCCAGGAGCTGGCACTCTGCCATATGGCGACGAGGTTCACTGGCCGTGAAGGAGGGGGGGAGCAGTCAGCTGGCGGCAGCCCCTCATGACGGAGAGCTGCGGCTGCCAGGAGCTGGCACTCTGCCATAAGGCGACGAGTTTCACTGGCCGTGAAGGAGGGGGGGGAGCAGTCAGCTGGCGGCAGCCCCTCATGACTGCGAGCTGCGGCTGCCAGGAGCTGGCACTCTGCCATATGGCGACGAGGTTCACTGGCGTGAAGGAGGGGGGGGAGCAGTCAGCTGGCGGCAGCCCCTCATGACGGAGAGCTGCGGCTGCCAGGAGCTGGCACTCTGCCATAGGGCGACGAGGTTCACTGGCCGTGAAGGAGGGGGGGAGCAGTCAGCTGGCGGCAGCCCCTCATGACGGAGAGCTGCGGCTGCCAGGAGCTGGCACTCTGCCATATGGCGACGAGTTTCACTGGCCGTGAAGGAGGGGGGGAGCAGTCAGCTGGCGGCAGCCCCTCATGACGGAGAGCTGCGGCTGCCAGGAGCTGGCACTCTGCCATAGGGCGACGAGGCTCGCTGGCTGGAAGGAGGGGGGGAGCAGTCAGCTGGCGGCAGTCTCTCATGGCGGCGAGTTGCGGCTGCCAGGAGCTGGCACTCTGCCATAGGGAGACGAGGCTCGCTGGCCGAAAGGAGGGGGGGTGCAGTCAGCTGGCGGCAGTCCCTCATGGCGGCGAGCTGCGGCTGCCAGGAGCTGGCACACTGCCATAGGGCAACGAGGCTCGCTGTTCGGAAGGAGAGGGGGAGCAGTCAGCTGGCGGCAGCCCCTCATGAGGGCAAGCTGCGGCTGCCAGGTGCTGGCACTCTGCCATAGGGCAACGAGGCTCGATGGCCGGAAGGAGGGGGGGAGCAGTCAGCTGGCGGCAGCCCCTCATGACTGCGAGCTGCGGCTGCCAGGAGCTGGCAATCTGCCATATGGCGACGAGGTTCACTGGCCTTGAAGGAGGGGGGGAGCAGTCAGCTGGCGGCAGCCCCTCACGACGGAGAGCTGCGGCTGCCAGGAGCTGGCACTCTGCCATAGGGCGACGAGGCTCGCTGGCCGGAAGGAGGGGGGAAGCAGTCAGCTGGCGGCAGCCCCCCATGGCGGCGAGCTGCGGCTGCCAGCAGCTGGCACTCTGCCATAGGGCAACGAGGCTCGCTGGCCGGAAGGAGGGGGGGAGCAGTTAGCTGGCGGCAGCCCCTCATGGCGGCGAGCTGCGGCTGCCAGCAGCTGGCACTCTGCCATAGGGCGACGACGCTCGCTGGCCGGAAGGAGGGGGGAAGCAGTCAGCTGGCGGCAGCCCCCCATGGCGGCGAGCTGCGGCTGCCAGGAGCTGGCACTCTGCCATAGGGCGACGAGGCTCGCTGGCCGGAAGGAGGGGGGGAGCAGTCAGCTAGCGGCAGCCTCTCATGGCGGCGAGCTGCGGCTGCCAGGAGCTGGCACTCTGCCATAGGGCGACGAGGCTAGGAGGCCGGAAGAAGGGGGGGAACAATCAGCTGGCGGCAGCCCCTCAAGACGGCGAGCTGCGGCTGCCAGCAGCTGGCACTCTGCCATAGGGCAACGAGGCTCGCTGACCGGAAGGAGGGGGGGAGCAGTCAGCTGGCGGCAGCCCCTCATGACGGCGAGCTGCGGCTGCCATCAGCTGGCACTCTGCCATAGGGCAAACGAAGCTCGCTGGCCGGAAGGAGGGGGGGAGCAGTCAGCTGGCGGCAGCCCCTAATGGCGGCGAGCTGCGGCTGCCATCAGCTGGCACTCTGCCATAGGGCAACGAGGCTCAATGGCCGGAAGGAGGGGGTAGCAGTCAGCTGGCGGCAGCCCCTCATGACGGCGAGCTGCGGCTGCCATCAGCTGGCACTCTGCCATAGGGCAACGAGGCTCGCTGGCCGGAAGGAGGGGGGGAGCAGTCAGCTGGCGGCAGCCCCTCATGACGGCGAGCGGCGGCTGCCATCAGCTGGCACTCTGCCATAGGGCAACGAGGCTCGCAGGCCAGCAGGAGGGGGGGTGGCAGTCAGCTGGCGGCAGCCCCTCATGACGGCGAGCTGCGGCTGCCATCAGCTGGCACTCTGCCATAGTGCGACGAGGCTAGGAGGCCGGAAGGAGGGGGTGAGCAGTCACCGTGCGGCAGCCCCTCAAGACGGCGAGCTGCAGCTGCCAGCAGCTGGCACTCTGCCATAGGGCAACGAGGCTCGCTGACCGGAAGGAGGGGGGGAGCAGTCAGCTGGCGGCAGCCCCTCATGACGGCGAGCTGCGGCTGCCTCAGCTGGCACTCTGCCATAGGGCAAACGAAGCTCGCTGGCCGGAAGGAGGGGGGGAGCAGTCAGCTGGCGGCAGCCCCTAATGGCGGCGAGCTGCGGCTTCCATCAGCTGGCACTCTGCCATAGGGCAAGGAGGCTCGCTGGCCGGAAGGAGGAGGCGAGCAGTCAGCTGGCGGCAGCCCCTAATGGCGGCGAGCTGCGGCTGCCATCAGCTGGCACTCTGCCATAGGGCAACGAGGCTCAATGGCCGGAAGGAGGGGGGTAGCAGTCAGCTGGCGGCAGCCCCTCATGACGGCGAGCTGCGGCTGCCATCAGCTGGCACTCTGCCATAGGGCGACGAGGCTTGCTGGCCGGAAGGAGGGGGGGAGCAGTCAGCTGGCGGCAGCCCCTCATGACGGCGAGCTGCGGCTGCCAGGAGCTGGCACTCTGCCATAGGGCGACGAGTCTCGCTGGCCGGAAGGAGGGGGGGAGCAGTCAGCTGGCGGCAGCCCCTCATGGCGGCGAGCTGCGGCTGCCAGGAGCTGGCACTCTGCCATAGGGCGACGATGCTCGCTGGCCGGAAGGAGGGGGGGAGCTGTCAGCTGGCGGCAGCTCCTCATGACAGCGAGCTGCGGCTGCCAGGAGCTGGCACTCTGCCATAGGGCGACGAGGCTCGCTGGCCGGAAAGGAGGGGGGGAGCAGTCAGCTGGCGGCAGCCCCTCATGACGGCGAGCTGTGGCTGCAAGGAGCTGGCACTCTGCCATAGGGCGACGAGGCTCGCTGGCCGGAAGGAGGGGGGGAGCTGTCAGCTGGCGGCAGCTCCTCATGACAGCGAGCTGTGGCTGCCAGGAGCTGGCACTCTGCCATAGGGCGACGATGCTCGCTGGCCGGAAGGAGGGGGGGAGCTGTCAGCTGGCGGCAGCCTTTCATGGCGGAGTGCTGTGGCTGCCAGGAGCTGGCACTCTGCCATAGGGCGACGATGCTCGCTGGCCGGAAGGAGGGGGGGAGCTGTCAGCTGGCGGCAGCTCCTCATGACAGCGAGCTGTGGCTGCCAGGAGCTGGCACTCTGCCATAGGGCGACGAGGCTCGCTGGCCGGAAAGGAGGGGGGGGGGGAACAGTAGCTGGCGGCAGCCCCTCATGACGAAGAGCTGCGGCTGCCAGGAGCTGGCACTCTGCCATAGGGCGACGAGGCTCGCTGGCCGGAAGGAGGGGGGGAGCTGTCAGCTGGCGGCAGCTCCTCATGACAGCGAGCTGCGGCTGCCAGGAGCTGGCACTCTGCCATAGGGCGACGAGGTTCGCTGGCCGGAAAGGAGGGGGGGAGCAGTCAGCTGGCGGCAGCCCCTCATGACGGCGAGCTGTGGCTGCCAGGAGCTGGCACTCTGCCATAGGGCGACGAGGTTTACTGGCGGGGAAGGAGGGCGGGAGCAGTAAGCTGGCGGCAGCCCCTCATGACGGCGAACTGCGGCTGCCAGGAGCTGGCTTTCTGCCATAGGGCGACGAGGCTCGCTGGCCGTAAAGGAAGGGGGGGAGCAGTAGCTGGCGGCAGACCCTCATGACGAAGAGCTGCGGCTGCCAGGAGCTGGCACTCTGCCATAGGGCGACGAGGCTCGCTGGCCGGAAGGAGGGGGGGAGCAGTCAGCAGGCGGCAGCCCCTCATGGCGGCGAGCTGCGGCTGCCAGGAGCTGGCACTCTGCCATAGGGCGACGAGGCTCGCTGGCCGGGAAGGAGGTGGGGAGCAGTCAGCAGGCTGCAGCCCCTCATGGCGGCGAGCTGCGGCTGCCAGGAGCTGGAACTCTGTCATAGGGCGACTAGGCACGCTGGCCGGAAAGGAGGGGGGGAGCAGTCAGCTGGCGGCAGCCCCTCATGGCGGCGAGTTGTGGCTGCCAGGAGCTGGCACTCTGCCATAGAGCGACGATGCTCGCTGGCCGGAAGCGGAAGGAGGGGGGGAGCTGTCAGCTGGCGGCAGCTCCTCATGACAGCGAGCTGCGGCTGCCAGGAGCTGGCACTCTGCCATAGGGCGACGAGGCTCGCTGGCCGGAAAGGGGGGGGGGAGCAGTCAGCTGGCGGCAGCCCTTCATGACGGCGAGCTTGGGCTGCCAGGAGCTGGCACTCTGCCATAGGGCGACGAGGCTCGCTGGCCGGAAGGAGGGGGGGAGCTGTCAGCTGGCGGCAGCCCCTTATGGCGGCGAGCTGTGGCTGCCAGGAGCTGGCACTCTGCCATAGGGCGACGATGCTCGCTGTCCGGATGGAGGGGGGGGGAGCAGTAAGCTTGCGGCAGCTCCTCATGACAGCGAGCTGCGGCTGCCAGGAGCTGGCACTCTGCCATAGGGCGACGTGGCTCGCTGGCCGGAAGGAGGGGGGGAGCTGTCAGCTGGCGGCAGCCCCTTATGGCGGAGAGCTGTGGCTGCCAGGAGCTGGCACTCTGCCATAGGGCGACGATGCTCGCTGGCCGGAAGTAGGGGAGGAGCTGTCAGCTGGCGGCAGCTCCTCATGACACCGAGCTGTGGCTGCCAGGAGCTGGCACTCTGCCATAGGGCGACGAGGCTCGCTGGCCGGAAGGAGGGGGGGAGCAGTAAGCTGGCGGCAGCCCCTCATGACGGCGAGCTGCGGCTGCCATCAGCTGGCACTCTGCCATAGGGCGACGAGGCTTGCTGGCCGGAAGGAGGGGGGGAGCTGTCAGCTGGCGGCAGCCCCTCATGACGGAGAGCTGCGGCTGCCATCAGCTGGCACTCTGCGATAGGGCGACGAGGCTCGCTGGCCGGAAGGAGGGGGGGAGCTGTCAGCTGGCGGCAGCCCCTCATGACGGAGAGCTGCGGCTGCCATCAGCTGGCACTCTGCGATAGGGCGACGAGGCTCGCTGGCCGGAAGGAGGGGGGGAGCTGTCAGCTGGCGGCAGCCCCTCATGACGGCGAGCTGCGGCTGCCATCAGCTGGCACTCTGCCATAGGGCGACGAGGCTCGCTGGCCGGAAGGAGGGGGGGAGCTGTCAGCTGGCGGCAGCCCCTCATGACGGCGAGCGGCGGCAGCCATCAGCTGGCACTCTGCCATAGGGCAACGAGGCTCGCAGGCCAGAAGGAGGGGGGGAGCAGTCAGCTGGCGGCAGCCCCTCATGACGGCGAGCTGCGGCTGCCATCAGCTGGCACTCTGCCATAGTGCGACGAGGCTAGGAGGCCGGAAGGAGGGGGGGAGCAGTCACCGTGCGGCAGCCCCTCAAGACGGCGAGCTGCAGCTGCCAGCAGCTGGCACTCTGCCATAGGGCAACGAGGCTCGCTGACCGGAAGGAGGGGGGGAGCAGTCAGCTGGCGGCAGCCCCTCATGACGGCGAGCTGCGGCTGCCTCAGCTGGCACTCTGCCATAGGGCAAACGAAGCTCGCTGGCCGGAAGGAGGGGGGGAGCAGTCAGCTGGCGGCAGCCCCTAATGGCGGCGAGCTGCGGCTTCCATCAGCTGGCACTCTGCCATAGGGCAAGGAGGCTCGCTGGCCGGAAGGAGGAGGCGAGCAGTCAGCTGGCGGCAGCCCCTAATGGCGGCGAGCTGCGGCTGCCATCAGCTGGCACTCTGCCATAGGGCAACGAGGCTCAATGGCCGGAAGGAGGGGGGTAGCAGTCAGCTGGCGGCAGCCCCTCATGACGGCGAGCTGCGGCTGCCATCAGCTGGCACTCTGCCATAGGGCGACGAGGCTTGCTGGCCGGAAGGAGGGGGGGAGCAGTCAGCTGGCGGCAGCCCCTCATGACGGCGAGCTGCGGCTGCCAGGAGCTGGCACTCTGCCATAGGGCGACGAGTCTCGCTGGCCGGAAGGAGGGGGGGAGCAGTCAGCTGGCGGCAGCCCCTCATGGCGGCGAGCTGCGGCTGCCAGGAACTGGCACTCTGCCATAGGGCGACGATGCTCGCTGGCCGGAAGGAGGGGGGGAGCAGTCAGCTGGCGGCAGCTCCTCATGACAGCGAGCTGCGGCTGCCAGGAGCTGGCACTCTGCCATAGGGCGACGAGGCTCGCTGGCCGGAAAGGAGGGGGGGAGCAGTCAGCTGGCGGCAGCCCCTCATGACGGCGAGCTGTGGCTGCAAGGAGCTGGCACTCTGCCATAGGGCGACGAGGCTCGCTGGCCGGAAGGATGGGGGGAGCTGTCAGCTGGCGGCAGCTCCTCATGACAGCGAGCTGTGGCTGCCAGGAGCTGGCACTCTGCCATAGGGCGACGATGCTCGCTGGCCGGAAGGAGGGGGGGAGCTGTCAGCTGGCGGCAGCCTTTCATGGCGGAGTGCTGTGGCTGCCAGGAGCTGGCACTCTGCCATAGGGCGACGATGCTCGCTGGCCGGAAGGAGGGGGGGAGCTGTCAGCTGGCGGCAGCTCCTCATGACAGCGAGCTGTGGCTGCCAGGAGCTGGCACTCTGCCATAGGGCGACGAGGCTCGCTGGCCGGAAAGGAGGGGGGGGGGGAGCAGTAGCTGGCGGCAGCCCCTCATGACGAAGAGCTGCGGCTGCCAGGAGCTGGCACTCTGCCATAGGGCGACGAGGCTCGCTGGCCGGAAGGAGGGGGGGAGCTGTCAGATGGCGGCAGCTCCTCATGACAGCGAGCTGCGGCTGCCAGGAGCTGGCACTCTGCCATAGGGCGACGAGGTTCGCTGGCCGGAAAGGAGGGGGGGGAGCAGTCAGCTGGCGGCAGCCCCTCATGACGGCGAGCTGTGGCTGCCAGGAGCTGGCACTCTGCCATAGGGCGACGAGGTTTACTGGCGGGGAAGGAGGGCGGGAGCAGTAAGCTGGCGGCAGCCCCTCATGACGGCGAACTGCGGCTGCCAGGAGCTGGCTTTCTGCCATAGGGCGACGAGGCTCGCTGGCCGTAAAGGAAGGGGGGGAGCAGTAGCTGGCGGCAGACCCTCATGACGAAGAGCTGCGGCTGCCAGGAGCTGGCACTCTGCCATAGGGCGACGAGGCTCGCTGGCCGGGAAGGAGGTGGGGAGCAGTCAGCAGGCTGCAGCCCCTCATGGCGGCGAGCTGCGGCTGCCAGGAGCTGGAACTCTGTCATAGGGCGACTAGGCACGCTGGCCGGAAAGGAGGGGGGGAGCAGTCAGCTGGCGGCAGCCCCTCATGGCGGCGAGTTGTGGCTGCCAGGAGCTGGCACTCTGCCATAGAGCGACGATGCTCGCTGGCCGGAAGCGGAAGGAGGGGGGGAGCTGTCAGCTGGCGGCAGCTCCTCATGACAGCGAGCTGCGGCTGCCAGGAGCTGGCACTCTGCCATAGGGCGACGAGGCTCGCTGGCCGGAAAGGGGGGGGGGAGCAGTCAGCTGGCGGCAGCCCTTCATGACGGCGAGCTTGGGCTGCCAGGAGCTGGCACTCTGCCATAGGGCGACGAGGCTCGCTGGCCGGAAGGAGGGGGGGAGCTGTCAGCTGGCGGCAGCCCCTTATGGCGGCGAGCTGTGGCTGCCAGGAGCTGGCACTCTGCCATAGGGCGACGATGCTCGCTGTCCGGAAGGAGGGGGGGGAGCAGTAAGCTGGCGGCAGCTCCTCATGACAGCGAGCTGCGGCTGCCAGGAGCTGGCACTCTGCCATAGGGCGACGAGGCTCGCTGGCCGGAAGGAGGGGGGGAGCTGTCAGCTGGCGGCAGCCCCTTATGGCGGAGAGCTGTGGCTGCCAGGAGCTGGCACTCTGCCATAGGGCGACGATGCTCGCTGGCCGGAAGGAGGGGGGGAGCTGTCAGCTGGCGGCAGCTCCTCATGACACCGAGCTGTGGCTGCCAGGAGCTGGCACTCTGCCATAGGGCGACGAGGCTCGCTGGCCGGAAGGAGGGGGGGAGCAGTAAGCTGGCGGCAGCCCCTCATGACGGCGAGCTGCGGCTGCCATCAGCTGGCACTCTGCCATAGGGCGACGAGGCTTGCTGGCCGGAAGGAGGGGGGGAGCTGTCAGCTGGCGGCAGCCCCTCATGACGGAGAGCTGCGGCTGCCATCAGCTGGCACTCTGCGATAGGGCGACGAGGCTCGCTGGCCGGAAGGAGGGGGGGAGCTGTCAGCTGGCGGCAGCCCCTCATGACGGAGAGCTGCGGCTGCCATCAGCTGGCACTCTGCGATAGGGCGACGAGGCTCGCTGGCCGGAAGGAGGGGGGGAGCTGTCAGCTGGCGGCAGCCCCTCATGACGGCGAGCTGCGGCTGCCATCAGCTGGCACTCTGCCATAGGGCGACGAGGCTCGCTGGCCGGAAGGAGGGGGGGAGCTGTCAGCTGGCGGCAGCCCCTCATGACGGAGAGCTGCGGCTGCCATCAGCTGGCACTCTGCCATAGGGCGACGGGGCTCGCTGGCCGGAAGGAGGGGGGGAGCTGTCAGCTGGCGGCAGCCCCTCATGACGGCGAGCTGCGGCTGCCATCAGCTGGCACTCTGCCATAGGGCGACGAGGCTCGCTGGCCGGAAGGAGGGGGGGAGCTGTCAGCTGGTGGCAGCCCCTCATGACGGAGAGCTGCGGCTGCCAGGACCTGGCACTCTGCCATAGGGCGACGAGGCTCGCTGGCCGGAAGGAGGGGGGGAGCTGTCAGCTGGCGGCAGCCCCTCATGACGGCGAGCTGCGGCTGCCATCAGCTGGCACTCTGCCATAGGGCGACGAGGCTCGCTGGCCGGAAGGAGGGGGGGAGCTGTCAGCTGGCGGCAGCCCCTCATGACGGAGAGCTGCGGCTGCCAGGAGCTGGCTCTCTGCCATAGGGCGACGAGGCTCGCTGGCCGGAAGGAGGGGGGGAGCTGTCAGCTGGCGGCAGCCCCTCATGACGGCGAGCTGCGGCTGCCATCAGCAGGCACTCTGCCATAGGGCGACGAGGCTCGCTGTCCGGAAGGAGGGGGGGGAGCTGTCAGCTGGCGGCAGCCCCTCATGCGGAGAGCTGCGGCTGCCATCAGCTGGCACTCTGCCATAGGGCGACGAGGTTTCGTGGGCCGGAAGGAGGGGGGGGAGCAGTAAGCTGGCGGCAGCCCCTCATGACGGCGAGCTGCGGCTGCCATCAGCTGGCACTCTGCCATAGGGCGACGAGGCTCGCTGGCCGGAAGGAGGGGGGGAGCTTTCAGCTGGCGGCAGCCCCTCATGACGGAGAGCTGCGGCTGCCAGGAGCTGGCACTCTGCCATAGGGCGACGAGGCTCGCTGGCCGGAAGGAGGGGGGGAGCTTTCAGCTGGCGGCAGCCCCTCATGACGGCGAGTTGCGGATGCCATCAGCTGGCACTCTGCCATAGGGCGACGAGGCTCGCTGGCCGGAAGGAGGGGGGGAGCTGTCAGCTGGCGGCAGCCCCTCATGACGGAGAGCTGCGGCTGCCATCAGCTGGCACTCTGCCATAGGGCGACGAGGCTGGCTGGCCGGAAGGAGGGGGGGAGCTGTCAGCTGGCGGCAGCCTCTCATGACGGAGAGCTGCGGCTGCCAGGAGCTGGCACTCTGCCATAGGGCGACGAGGCTCGCTGGCCGGAAGGAGGGGGGAAGCTTTCAGCTGGCGGCAGCCCCTCATGACGGCGAGCTGCGGATGCCATCAGCTGGCACTCTGCCATAGGGCGACGAGGCTCGCTGGCCGGAAGGAGGGGGGGAGCTGTCAGCTGGCGGCAGCCCCTCATGACGGAGAGCTGCGGCTGCCATCAGCTGGCACTCTGCCATAGGGCGACGAGGCTCGCTGGCCGGAAGGAGGGGGGGATCTCTCAGCTGGCGGCAGCCCCTCATGACGAGAGCTGCGGCTGCCATTAGCTGGCACTCTGCCATAGGGCGACGAGGCTCGCTGGCCGGAAGGAGGGGGGGAGCTGTCAGCTGGCGGCAGCCCCTCATGACGGAGAGCTGCGGCTGCCATCAGCTGGCACTCTGCCATAGGGCGACGAGGCTCGCTGGCCGGAAGGAGGGGGGGAGCTGTCAGCTGGCGGCAGCCCCTCATGACGGCGAGCTGCGGATGCCATCAGCTGGCACTCTGCCATAGGGCGACGAGGCTCGCTGGACGGAAGGAGGGGGGGAGCTGTCAGCTGGCGGCAGCCCCTCATGACGGAGAGCTGCGGCTGCCATCAGCTGGCACTCTGCCATAGGGCGACGAGGCTCGCTGGCCGGAAGGAGGGGGGGAGCTGTCAGCTGGCGGCAGCCCCTCATGACGAGAGCTGCGGCTGCCATCAGCTGGCACTCTGCCATAGGGCGACGAGGCTCGCTGGCCGGAAGGAGGGGGGGAGCTGTCAGCTGGCGGCAGCCCCTCATGACGCAGAGCTGCGGCTGCCAGGAGCTGGCACTCTGCCATAGGGCGACGAGGCTCGCTGGCCGGAAGGAGGGGGGGAGCTGTCAGCTGGCGGCAGCCTCTCATGACGGAGAGCTGCGGCTGCCAGGAGCTGGCACTCTGCCATAGGGCGACGAGGCTCGCTGGCCGGAAGGAGGGGGGGAGCTGTCAGCTGGCGGCAGCCCCTCATGACGGAGAGCTGCGGCTGCCATTAGCTGGCAGTCTGCCATAGGGCGACGAGGCTCGCTGGCCGGAAGGAGGGGGGGAGCTTTCAGCTGGCGGCAGCCCCTCATGACGGAGAGCTGCGGCTGCCATCAGCTGGCAGTCTGCCATAGGGCGACGAGGCTCGCTGGCCGGAAGGAGGGGGGGAACTGTCAGCTGGCGGCAGCTGCGGCTGCCATCAGCTGGCACTCTGCCATAGGGCAACGAGGCTCAATGGCCGGAAGGAGGGGGGTAGCAGTCAGCTGGCGGCAGCCCCTCATGACGGCGAGCTGCGGCTGCCATCAGCTGGCACTCTGCCATAGGGCGACGAGGCTTGCTGGCCGGAAGGAGGGGGGGAGCAGTCAGCTGGCGGCAGCCCCTCATGACGGCGAGCTGCGGCTGCCAGGAGCTGGCACTCTGCCATAGGGCGACGAGTCTCGCTGGCCGGAAGGAGGGGGGGAGCAGTCAGCTGGCGGCAGCCCCTCATGGCGGCGAGCTGCGGCTGCCAGGAGATGGCACTCTGCCATAGGGCGACGATGCTCGCTGGCCGGAAGGAGGGGGGGAGCTGTCAGCTGGCGGCAGCTCCTCATGACAGCGAGCTGCGGCTGCCAGGAGCTGGCACTCTGCCATAGGGCGACGAGGCTCGCTGGCCGGAAAGGAGGGGGGGAGCAGTCAGCTGGCGGCAGCCCCTCATGACGGCGAGCTGTGGCTGCAAGGAGCTGGCACTCTGCCATAGGGCGACGAGGCTCGCTGGCCGGAAGGAGGGGGGGAGCTGTCAGCTGGCGGCAGCTCCTCATGACAGCGAGCTGTGGCTGCCAGGAGCTGGCACTCTGCCATAGGGCGACGATGCTCGCTGGCCGGAAGGAGGGGGGGAGCTGTCAGCTGGCGGCAGCCTTTCATGGCGGAGTGCTGTGGCTACCAGGAGCTGGCACTCTGCCATAGGGCGACGATGCTCGCTGGCCGGAAGGAGGGGGGGAGCTGTCAGCTGGCGGCAGCTCCTCATGACAGCGAGCTGTGGCTGCCAGGAGCTGGCACTCTGCCATAGGGCGACGAGGCTCGCTGGCCGGAAAGGAGGGGGGGGGGGAGCAGTAGCTGGCGGCAGCCCCTCATGACGACCAGCTGCGGCTGCCAGGAGCTGGCACTCTGCCATAGGGCGACGAGGCTCGCTGTTCGGAAGGAGGGGGGGAGCAGTCAGCTGGCGGCAGCCCCTCATGGCGGCGAGCTGCGGCTGCCAGGAGCTGGCACTCTGCCATAGGGCGACGAGGCTCGCTGGCCGGGAAGGAGGTGGGGAGCAGTCAGCTGGCGGCAGCACCTCATGGCGGCGAGCTGCGGCTGCCAGGAGCTGGAACTCTGTCATAGGGCGACTAGGCTCGCTGGCCGGAAAGGAGGGGGGGAGCAGTCAGCTGGCGCAGCCCCTAATACAGACGAGCTGTGGCTGCCAGGAGCTGGCACTCTGCCATAGGGCGACGATGCTCGCTGGCCGGAAGGAGGGGGGGAGCTGTCAGCTGGCGGCAGCTCCTCATGACAGCGAGCTGCGGCTGCCAGGAGCTGGCACTCTGCCATAAGGCGACGAGGTTCGCTGGCCGGAAAGGAGGGGGGGAGCAGTCAGCTGGCGGCAGCCCCTCATGACGGCGAGCTGTGGCTGCCAGGAGCTGGCACTCTGCCATAGGGCGACGAGGTTTACTGGCGGGGAAGGAGGGCGGGAGCAGTAAGCTGGCGGCAGCCCCTCATGACGGCGAACTGCGGCTGCCAGGAGCTGGCTTTCTGCCATAGGGCGACGAGGCTCGCTGGCCGTAAAGGAAGGGGGGGAGCAGTAGCTGGCGGCAGCCCCTCATGACGGAGAGCTGCGGCTGCCAGGAGCTGGCACTCTGCCATAGGGCGACGAGGCTCGCTGGCCGGAAGGAGGGGGGGAGCAGTCAGCAGGCGGCAGCCCCTCATGGCGGCGAGCTGCGGCTGCCAGGAGCTGGCACTTTGCCATAGGGCGACGAGGCTCGCTGGCCGGGAAGGAGGTGGGGAGCAGTCAGCTGGCTGCAGCCCCTCATGGCGGCGAGCTGCGGCTGCCAGGAGCTGGAACTCTGTCATAGGGCGACTAGGCTCGCTGGCCGGAAAGGAGGGGGGGAGCAGTCAGCTGGCGGCAGCCCCTCATGGCGGCGAGTTGTGGCTGCCAGGAGCTGGCATTCTGCCATAGGGCGACGATGCTCGCTGGCCGGAAGCGGAAGGAGGGGGGGAGCTGTCAGCTGGCGGCAGCTCCTCATGACAGCGAGCTGCGGCTGCCAGGAGCTGGCACTCTGCCATAGGGCGACGAGGCTCGCTGGCCGGAAAGGGGGGGGGAGCAGTCAGCTGGCGGCAGCCCTTCATGACGGCGAGCTTGGGCTGCCAGGAGCTGGCACTCTGCCATAGGGCGACGAGGCTCGCTGGCCGGAAGGAGGGGGGGAGCTGTCAGCTGGCGGCAGCCCCTTATGGCGGCGAGCTGTGGCTGCCAGGAGCTGGCACTCTGCCATAGGGCGACGATGCTCGCTGGCCGGGAAGGAGGGGGGGTAGCAGTCAGCTGGCGGCAGCCCCTCATGACGGCGAGCTGCTGCTGCCTTCAGCTGGCACTCTGCCATAGGGCGACGAGGCTCGCTGGCCGGGAAGGAGGGGGGGAGCATTCAGCTGGCGGCAGCCCCTCATGACGGCAAGCTGCGGCTGCCAGGAGCTGGCACTCTGCGATAGGGCGACGAGGCTCGCTGGCCGTGAAGGAGGGGGGGAGCAGTCAGTTGGCGGTAACCCCTCATGACGGCGAGCTGCGGCTGCCAGGAGCAGGCACTCTGCCATAGAGCAACGAGCCTCGCTGGCCGTAAGGAGGGGGGGAGCAGTCAGCTGGCGGCAGCCCGTCATGGCGGCGAGCTGCGGCTGCCAGCAGCTGGCACTCTGCCATAGGGCGACGAGTCTTGCTGGCCGGAAGGAGGGGGGGAGCAGTCAGCTGGCGGGAGCCCCTCATGACGGCGAGCTGCGGCTGCCAGGAGCTGGCACTCTGCCATAGGGCAACGAGGTTCAATGGCCGAGAAGGAGGGGGGGAGCAGTCAGCTGGCGGCAGCCCCTCATGACGGCGAGCTGCGGCTGCCAGCAGCTGGCACTCTGCCATAGGGCAACGAGGCATGCTGGCCGGAAAGGAGGGGGGTAGCAGTCAGCTGGCGGCAGCCCCTCATGACGGCGAGCTGCGGCTGCCAGGAGCTGGCACTCTGCCATAGGGCAACGAGGCTCGCAGGCCGGGAAGGAGGGGGGGAGCAGTCAGCTGGCGGCAGTCCCTCATGGCAGCGAGCTGCAGCTGCCAGCAGCTGGCACTCTGCCATAGGGCAACGAGGCTTGCTGGCCGGAAAGGAGGGGGGGAGCTGTCAGCTAGCGGCAGCCCCTCATGACGGCGAGCTGCGGCTGCCAGCAGCTGGCACTATGCCATAGGGCGACGAGGCTCGCTGGCCGGAAGGAGGGGGGGAGCTGTCAGCTGGCGGCAGCCCCTCATGACGGCTAGCTGCGGCTGCCAGGAGCTGGCACTCTGCCATAGGGCGACGAGGTTCACTGTTTGTGAAGGAGGGGGGGAGCAGTCAGCTGGCGGCAGCCCCTCATGTCGGAGAGCTGCGGCTGCCAGGAGCTGGCACTCTGCCATAGGGCGACGAGGCTCGCTGGCCGAAAGGAGTGGGGGAGCAGTCAGCTGGCGGCAGCTCCTCATGACGGCGAGCTGCGGCTGCCAGGAGCTGGCACTCTGCCAAATGGCGACGAGGTTCACTGGCCGTGAATGAGTGGGGGAGCAGTCAGCTGGCGGCAGCCCCTCATGACGGCGAGCTGCGGCTGCCAGGAGCTGGCACTTTTCGAAAGGGCGTCGAGGTTCACTGGCCGTGAAGGAGGGGGGGAGCAGTCAGCTGGCGGCAGCCCCTCATGACAGCAGGCTGCGGCTGCCATCAGCTGGCACTCTTCGATAGGGCGACGAGGTTCACTGGCCGTGAAGGAGGGGTGGAGCAGTCAGCTGGCGGCAGCCCCTCATGACGGCGAGCTGCGGCTGCCAGGAGCTGGCACTCTGCCATAGGGCGACAAGGCTCGCTGGCCGGAAGGAGGGGGGGAGCAGTCAGCTTGCGGCAGCCCCTCATGACGGCGAGCTGCGGCTGCCAGGAGCTTGCACTCTGCCATAGGGCGACGAGGCTCGCTGGCCGGAAAGGAGGGGGGGAGCAGTCAGCTGGCGGCAGCCCCTCATGACGGAGAGCTGCGGCTGCCAGGAGCTGGCACTCTGCCATATGGCGACGAGTTTCACTGGCCGTGAAGGAGGGGGGGAGCAGTCAGCTGGTGGCAGCCCCTCATGACGGAGAGCTGCGGCTGCCAGGAGCTGGCACTCTGCCATAGGGCGACGAGGTTCACTGGCCGTGAAGGAGTGGGAGAGCAGTCAGCTGGCGGCAACCCCTTATGGCGGCGAGTTGCGGCTGCCATCAGCTGGCACTCTGCCATAGGGCGACGAGGTTCACTGGCCGCGAAATAGGGGGGGAGCAGTTATCTGGCGGCAGCCCCTCATGACGGAGAGCTGCGGCTGCCAGGAGCTGGCACTCTGCCATATGGCGACGAGTTTCACTGGCCGTGAAGGAGGGGGGGAGCAGTCAGCTGGTGGCAGCCCCTCATGACGGAGAGCTGCGGCTGCCAGGAGCTGGTACTCTGCAATAGGGCGACGAGGCTCGCTGGCCGGGAAGGAGGGGGGAAGCAGTCAGCTGGCGGCAGCCCCTCATGACGGAGAGCTGCGGCTGCCAGCAGCTGGCACTCTGCCATAGGGCAACGAGGCTCGCTGGCCGTTAAGGAGGGGGGGAGCAGTCAACTGGCGGCAACTCCTCATGACGGCGAGCTGCGGCTGCCAGCAGCTGGCACTCTGCCATAGGGCAACGAGGCTTGCTGGCCGGAAAGGAGGGGGGGAGCAGTCAGCTGGCGGCAGTCCCTCATGGCGGCGAGCTGCGGCTGCCAGGAGCTGGCAATCTGCCATAGGGCGACGAGGCTCGCTGGCCGGAAGGAGGGAAGGAGCTATTAGCTGGCGGCAGCCCCTCATGACAGCGAGCTGCGGCTGCCAGGAGCTGGCACTCTGCCATATGGCGACGAGGTTCACTGGCCGTGAAGGAGGGGGGGAGCAGTCAGCTGGCGGGAGCCCCTCATGACGGAGAGCTGCGGCTGCCAGCAGCTGGCACTCTGCCATAGGGCGACGAGGCTCGCTGGCTGGAAGGAGGGGGGGAGCTATCAGCTGGCGGCAGCCCCTCATGACAACGTGCAGCGGCTGCCAGGAGCTGGCACTCTGCTATATGGCGACGAGGTTCACTGGCCGTGAAGGAGGGGGGGAGCAGTCAGCTGGCGGCAGCCCCTCATGACGGAGAGCTGCGGCTGCCAGGAGCTGGCACTCTGCCATATGGCGACGAGTTTCACTGGCCGTGAAGGAGGGGGGGAGCAGTCAGCTGGCGGCAGCCCCTCATGACTGCGAGCTGCGGCTGCCAGGAGCTGGCACTCTGCCATATGGCGACGAGGTTCACTGGACGTGAAGGAGGGGGGGAGCAGTCAGCTGGCGGCAGCCCCTCATGACGGAGAGCTGCGGCTGCCAGGAGCTGGCACTCTGCCATTGGGCGACGAGTTTCACTGGCCGTGAAGGAGGGCGGGAGCAGTCAGCTGGCGGCAGCCCCTCATGACGGAGAGCTGCGGCTGCCAGGAGCTGGCACTCTGCCATATGGCGACGAGTTTCACTGGCCGTGAAGGAGGGGGGGAGCAGTCAGCTGGCGGCAGCCCCTCATGTTGGAGAGCTGCGGCTGCCAGGAGCTGGCACTCTGCCATATGGCGACGAGGTTCACTGGCCGTGAAGGAGGGGGGGAGCAGTCAGCTGGCGGCAGCCCCTCATGACGGAGAGCTGCGGCTGCCAGGAGCTGGCACTCTGCCATAAGGCGACGAGTTTCACTGGCCGTGAAGGAGGGGGGGAGCAGTCAGCTGGCGGCAGCCCCTCATGACTGCGAGCTGCGGCTGCCAGGAGCTGGCACTCTGCCATATGGCGACGAGGTTCACTGGCGTGAAGGAGGGGGGGAGCAGTCAGCTGGCGGCAGCCCCTCATGACGGAGAGCTGCGGCTGCCAGGAGCTGGCACTCTGCCATAGGGCGACGAGGTTCACTGGCCGTGAAGGAGGGGGGGAGCAGTCAGCTGGCGGCAGCCCCTCATGACGGAGAGCTGCGGCTGCCAGGAGCTGGCACTCTGCCATATGGCGACGAGTTTCACTGGCCGTGAAGGAGGGGGGGAGCAGTCAGCTGGCGGCAGCCCCTCATGACGGAGAGCTGCGGCTGCCAGGAGCTGGCACTCTGCCATAGGGCGACGAGGCTCGCTGGCTGGAAGGAGGGGGGGAGCAGTCAGCTGGCGGCAGTCTCTCATGGCGGCGAGTTGCGGCTGCCAGGAGCTGGCACTCTGCCATAGGGAGACGAGGCTCGCTGGCCGAAAGGAGGGGGGGAGCAGTCAGCTGGCGGCAGTCCCTCATGGCGGCGAGCTGCGGCTGCCAGGAGCTGGCACACTGCCATAGGGCAACGAGGCTCGCTGTTCGGAAGGAGAGGGGGAGCAGTCAGCTGGCGGCAGCCCCTCATGAGGGCAAGCTGCGGCTGCCAGGTGCTGGCACTCTGCCATAGGGCAACGAGGCTCGATGGCCGGAAGGAGGGGGGGAGCAGTCAGCTGGCGGCAGCCCCTCATGACTGCGAGCTGCGGCTGCCAGGAGCTGGCACTCTGCCATATGGCGACGAGGTTCACTGGCCTTGAAGGAGGGGGGGAGCAGTCAGCTGGCGGCAGCCCCTCACGACGGAGAGCTGCGGCTGCCAGGAGCTGGCACTCTGCCATAGGGCGACGAGGCTCGCTGGCCGGAAGGAGGGGGGAAGCAGTCAGCTGGCGGCAGCCCCCCATGGCGGCGAGCTGCGGCTGCCAGCAGCTGGCACTCTGCCATAGGGCAACGAGGCTCGCTGGCCGGAAGGAGGGGGGGAGCAGTTAGCTGGCGGCAGCCCCTCATGGCGGCGAGCTGCGGCTGCCAGCAGGTGGCACTCTGCCATAGGGCGACGACGCTCGCTGACCGGAAGGAGGGGGGAAGCAGTCAGCTGGCGGCAGCCCCCCATGGCGGCGAGCTGCGGCTGCCAGGAGCTGGCACTCTGCCATAGGGCGACGAGGCTCGTGGCCGGAAGGAGGGGGGGAGCAGTCAGCTAGCGGCAGCCTCTCATGGCGGCGAGCTGCGGCTGCCAGGAGCTGGCACTCTGCCATAGGGCGACGAGGCTAGGAGGCCGGAAGAAGGGGGGGAACAATCAGCTGGCGGCAGCCCCTCAAGACGGCGAGCTGCGGCTGCCTGCAGCTGGCACTCTGCCATAGGGCAACGAGGCTCGCTGACCGGAAGGAGGGGGGGAGCAGTCAGCTGGCGGCAGCCCCTCATGACGGCGAGCTGCGGCTGCCATCAGCTGGCACTCTGCCATAGGGCAAACGAAGCTCGCTGGCCGGAAGGAGGGGGGGAGCAGTCAGCTGGCGGCAGCCCCTAATGGCGGCGAGCTGCGGCTGCCATCAGCTGGCACTCTGCCATAGGGCAACGAGGCTCAATGGCCGGAAGGAGGGGGTAGCAGTCAGCTGGCGGCAGCCCCTCATGCCGGCGAGCTGCGGCTGCCATCAGCTGGCACTCTGCCATAGGGCAACGAGGCTCGCTGGCCGGAAGGAGGGGGGGAGCAGTCAGCTGGCGGCAGCCCCTCATGACGGCGAGCGGCGGCTGCCATCAGCTGGCACTCTGCCATAGGGCAACGAGGCTCGCAGGCCAGAAGGAGGGGGGGAGCAGTCAGCTGGCGGCAGCCCCTCATGACGGCGAGCTGCGGCTGCCATCAGCTGGCACTCTGCCATAGTGCGACGAGGCTAGGAGGCCGGAAGGAGGGGGGGAGCAGTCACCGTGCGGCAGCCCCTCAAGACGGCGAGCTGCAGCTGCCAGCAGCTGGCACTCTGCCATAGGGCAACGAGGCTCGCTGACCGGAAGGAGGGGGGGAGCAGTCAGCTGGCGGCAGCCCCTCATGACGGCGAGCTGCGGCTGCCTCAGCTGGCACTCTGCCATAGGGCAAACGAAGCTCGCTGGCCGGAAGGAGGGGGGGAGCAGTCAGCTGGCGGCAGCCCCTAATGGCGGCGAGCTGCGGCTTCCATCAGCTGGCACTCTGCCATAGGGCAAGGAGGCTCGCTGGCCGGAAGGAGGAGGCGAGCAGTCAGCTGGCGGCAGCCCCTAATGGCGGCGAGCTGCGGCTGCCATCAGCTGGCACTCTGCCATAGGGCAACGAGGCTCAATGGCCGGAAGGAGGGGGGTAGCAGTCAGCTGGCGGCAGCCCCTCATGACGGCGAGCTGCGGCTGCCATCAGCTGGCACTCTGCCATAGGGCGACGAGGCTTGCTGGCCGGAAGGAGGGGGGGAGCAGTCAGCTGGCGGCAGCCCCTCATGACGGCGAGCTGCGGCTGCCAGGAGCTGGCACTCTGCCATAGGGCGACGAGTCTCGCTGGCCGGAAGGAGGGGGGGAGCAGTCAGCTGGCGGCAGCCCCTCATGGCGGCGAGCTGCGGCTGCCAGGAGCTGGCACTCTGCCATAGGGCGACGATGCTCGCTGGCCGGAAGGAGGGGGGGAGCTGTCAGCTGGCGGCAGCTCCTCATGACAGCGAGCTGCGGCTGCCAGGAGCTGGCACTCTGCCATAGGGCGACGAGGCTCGCTGGCCGGAAAGGAGGGGGGGAGCAGTCAGCTGGCGGCAGCCCCTCATGACGGCGAGCTGTGGCTGCAAGGAGCTGGCACTCTGCCATAGGGCGACGAGGCTCGCTGGCCGGAAGGAGGGGGGGAGCTGTCAGCTGGCGGCAGCTCCTCATGACAGCGAGCTGTGGCTGCCAGGAGCTGGCACTCTGCCATAGGGCGACGATGCTCGCTGGCCGGAAGGAGGGGGGGAGCTGTCAGCTGGCGGCAGCCTTTCATGGCGGAGTGCTGTGGCTGCCAGGAGCTGGCACTCTGCCATAGGGCGACGATGCTCGCTGGCCGGAAGGAGGGGGGGAGCTGTCAGCTGGCGGCAGCTCCTCATGACAGCGAGCTGTGGCTGCCAGGAGCTGGCACTCTGCCATAGGGCGACGAGGCTCGCTGGCCGGAAAGGAGGGGGGGGGGGGAGCAGTAGCTGGCGGCAGCCCCTCATGACGAAGAGCTGCGGCTGCCAGGAGCTGGCACTCTGCCGTAGGGCGACGAGGCTCGCTGGCCGGAAGGAGGGGGGGAGCTGTCAGCTGGCGGCAGCTCCTCATGACAGCGAGCTGCGGCTGCCAGGAGCTGGCACTCTGCCATAGGGCGACGAGGTTCGCTGGCCGGAAAGGAGGGGGGGAGCAGTCAGCTGGCGGCAGCCCCTCATGACGGCGAGCTGTGGCTGCCAGGAGCTGGCACTCTGCCATAGGGCGACGAGGTTTACTGGCGGGGAAGGAGGGCGGGAGCAGTAAGCTGGCGGCAGCCCCTCATGACGGCGAACTGCGGCTGCCAGGAGCTGGCTTTCTGCCATAGGGCGACGAGGCTCGCTGGCCGTAAAGGAAGGGGGGGAGCAGTAGCTGGCGGCAGACCCTCATGACGAAGAGCTGCGGCTGCCAGGAGCTGGCACTCTGCCATAGGGCGACGAGGCTCGCTGGCCGGAAGGAGGGGGGGAGCAGTCAGCAGGCGGCAGCCCCTCATGGCGGCGAGCTGCGGCTGCCAGGAGCTGGCACTCTGCCATAGGGCGACGAGGCTCGCTGGCCGGGAAGGAGGTGGGGAGCAGTCAGCAGGCTGCAGCCCCTCATGGCGGCGAGCTGCGGCTGCCAGGAGCTGGAACTCTGTCATAGGGCGACTAGGCACGCTGGCCGGAAAGGAGGGGGGGAGCAGTCAGCTGGCGGCAGCCCCTCATGGCGGCGAGTTGTGGCTGCCAGGAGCTGGCACTCTGCCATAGAGCGACGATGCTCGCTGGCCGGAAGCGGAAGGAGGGGGGGAGCTGTCAGCTGGCGGCAGCTCCTCATGACAGCGAGCTGCGGCTGCCAGGAGCTGGCACTCTGCCATAGGGCGACGAGGCTCGCTGGCCGGAAAGGGGGGGGGGAGCAGTCAGCTGGCGGCAGCCCTTCATGACGGCGAGCTTGGGCTGCCAGGAGCTGGCACTCTGCCATAGGGCGACGAGGCTCGCTGGCCGGAAGGAGGGGGGGAGCTGTCAGCTGGCGGCAGCCCCTTATGGCGGCGAGCTGTGGCTGCCAGGAGCTGGCACTCTGCCATAGGGCGACGATGCTCGCTGTCCGGAAGGAGGGGGGGGAGCAGTAAGCTGGCGGCAGCTCCTCATGACAGCGAGCTGCGGCTGCCAGGAGCTGGCACTCTGCCATAGGGCGACGAGGCTCGCTGGCTGGAAGGAGGGGGGGAGCTGTCAGCTGGCGGCAGCCCCTTATGGCGGAGAGCTGTGGCTGCCAGGAGCTGGCACTCTGCCATAGGGCGACGATGCTCGCTGGCCGGAAGGAGGGGGGGAGCTGTCAGCTGGCGGCAGCTCCTCATGACACCGAGCTGTGGCTGCCAGGAGCTGGCACTCTGCCATAGGGCGACGAGGCTCGCTGGCCGGAAGGAGGGGGGGAGCAGTAAGCTGGCGGCAGCCCCTCATGACGGCGAGCTGCGGCTGCCATCAGCTGGCACTCTGCCATAGGGCGACGAGGCTTGCTGGCCGGAAGGAGGGGGGGAGCTGTCAGCTGGCGGCAGCCCCTCATGACGGAGAGCTGCGGCTGCCATCAGCTGGCACTCTGCGATAGGGCGACGAGGCTCGCTGGCCGGAAGGAGGGGGGGAGCTGTCAGCTGGCGGCAGCCCCTCATGACGGAGAGCTGCGGCTGCCATCAGCTGGCACTCTGCGATAGGGCGACGAGGCTCGCTGGCCGGAAGGAGGGGGGGAGCTGTCAGCTGGCGGCAGCCCCTCATGACGGCGAGCTGCGGCTGCCATCAGCTGGCACTCTGCCATAGGGCGACGAGGCTCGCTGGCCGAAAGGAGGGGGGGAGCTGTCAGCTGGCGGCAGCCCCTCATGACGGAGAGCTGCGGCTGCCATCAGCTGGCACTCTGCCATAGGGCGACGGGGCTCGCTGGCCGGAAGGAGGGGGGGAGCTGTCAGCTGGCGGCAGCCCCTCATGACGGCGAGCTGCGGCTGCCATCAGCTGGCACTCTGCCATAGGGCGACGAGGCTCGCTGGCCGGAAGGAGGGGGGGAGCTGTCAGCTGGTGGCAGCCCCTCATGACGGAGAGCTGCGGCTGCCAGGACCTGGCACTCTGCCATAGGGCGACGAGGCTCGCTGGCCGGAAGGAGGGGGGGAGCTGTCAGCTGGCGGCAGCCCCTCATGACGGCGAGCTGCGGCTGCCATCAGCTGGCACTCTGCCATAGGGCGACGAGGCTCGCTGGCCGGAAGGAGGGGGGGAGCTGTCAGCTGGCGGCAGCCCCTCATGACGGAGAGCTGCGGCTGCCAGGAGCTGGCTCTCTGCCATAGGGCGACGAGGCTCGCTGGCCGGAAGGAGGGGGGGAGCTGTCAGCTGGCGGCAGCCCCTCATGACGGCGAGCTGCGGCTGCCATCAGCAGGCACTCTGCCATAGGGCGACGAGGTTCACTGTTTGTGAAGGAGGGGGTGAGCAGTCACCTGGCGGCAGCCCCTCATGACGGAGAGCTGCGTCTTCCAGGAGCTGGCACTCTTTCATAGGGCGACGAGGCTCGCTGGCCGGAAGGAGAGGGGGAGCAGTCAGCTGGCGGCAGCCCAACATGACGGCGAACTGCGGCTGCCAGGAGCTGGCACTCTGCCATAGGGCGACGAGGCTCGCTGGCTGGAAGGAGGGGGGGAGCAGTCAGCTGGCGGCAGTCCCTCATGGCGGCGAGCTGCGGCTGCCAGGAGCTGGCACTCTGCCATAGGGCAACGAGGCTCGCTGGCCGGGAAGGAGGGGGGAAGCAGTCAGCTGGCGGCAGCTCCACATGACGGCGAACTGCGGCTGCCAGGAGCTGGCACTCTGCCATAGGGCGACGAGGCTCGCTGGCTGGAAGGTTGGGGGGAGCAGTCAGCTGGCGGCAGTCCCTCATGGCGGCGAGCTGCGGCTGCCAGCAGCTGGCACTCTGCCATAGGGCAACGAGGCTCGCTGGCCGGGAAGGGGGGGGAGCAGTCAGCTGGCGGCAGCCCCTCATGACGGCGAGCTGCGGCTGCCAGGAGCTGGCACTTTGCCATAGGGCAACGAGGTTCACTGGCCGGGAAGGAGGGGGGGAGCAGTCAGCTGGCGGCAGCCCCTCATGACGGCGAGCTGTGGCTGCCAGCAGCTGGCACTCTGCCATAGGGCAAAGAGGCCTGTTGGCCGGAAAGGAGGGGGGGAGCAGTCAGCTGGCAGCAGCCCCTCATGACGGCGAGCTGCGGCTGCCAGCAGCTGAAACTCTGCCATAGGGCAAAGAGGCCTGCTGGCCGGAAAGGAGGGGGGGAGCAGTCAGCTGGCAGCAGCCCCTCATGACGGCGAACTGCGGCTGCCAGCAGCTGGCACTCTGCCATACGGCAACGAGGCTCGCTGGCTGGAAGGAGGGGGGGAGCAGTCAGCTGGCGGCAGTCCCTCATGGCGGCGAGCTGCGGCTGCCAGCAGCTGGCACTCTGCCATAGGGCAACGAGGCTCGCTGGCCGGGAAGGGGGGGTGGGGAGCAGTCAGCTGGCGGCAGCCCCTCATGACGGCGAGCTGCGGCTGCCATCAGCTGGCACTCTGCCATAGGGCGACGAGGCTCGCTGGCCGGGAAGGGGGGGGAGCAGTCAGCTGGCGGCAGCCTCTCATGACGGCGAGCTGCGGCTGCCATCAGCTGGCACTCTGCCATAGGGCGACGAGTCTCGTTGCTGGGAAGGGGGGGGGGGGGAGCAGTCAGCTGGCGGCAGCCCCTCATGTATGCGAGCTGCGGCTGCCATCAGATGGCAATCTGCCATAGGGCGACGAGGCTCGCAGGCCGGACAGGGGGGGGGAGCAGTCAGCTGGCGGCAGCCCCTCATGACGGCGAGCTGCGGCTGCCAGGAGCTGGCACTCTGCCATAGGGCGACGAGGCTCGCTGGCCGGAAAGGAGGGGGGGAGTAGTCAGCTTGCGGCAGCCTTTCATGACGGCGAGCTGCGGCTGCCAGGAGCTGGCACTCTGCCATAGGGCGACGAGACTCGCTGGCCGGGAAGGGGGGGGGAGCAGTCAGCTGGCGGCAGCCCCTCATGACGGCGAGCTGTGGCTGCCAGGAGCTGGCACTCTGCCATAGGGCGACGAGGCTCGCTGGCCGGGAAGGAGGGGGGGAGCAGTCAGCTGGCGGCAGCCCCTCATGACGGCGAGCTGCGGCTGCCATCAGCTGGCACTCTGCCATAGGGCGACGAGGCTCGCTGGCCGGGAAGGGGGGGGGGTAGCAGTCAGCTGGCGGCAGCCCCTCATGACGGCGAGCTGCGGCTGCCATCAGCTGGCACTCTGCCATAGGGCGACGAGGCTTGCTGGCCAGGAAGGGGGGGGGAGCAGTCAGTTGGCGGCAGCCCCTCATGACGGCGAGCTGCGGCTGCCAGCAGCTGGCATTTTGCCATAGGGCAACGAGGCCTGCTGGCCGGAAAGGAGGGGGGGAGCAGTCAGCTGGCGGCTACCCCTCATGACGGCGAGCTGCGGCTGCTAGGAGCTGGCACTCTGCCATAGGGCAACAAGGTTTACTGGCCGAGAAGGAGGGGGGTAGCAGTCAGCTGGCGGCAGCCCCTCATGACGGCGAGTTGCGGCTGCCAGGAGCTGGCACTCTGCCATAGGGCGACGAGGATTACTGGAAGGGAAGGAGGGGGGGAGCAGTCAGCTGGCGGCAGCCCCTCATGACGGCGAGCTGCGGCTGCCAGGAGCTGGCACTCTGCCATAGGGCGACGAGTATCGCTGGCCGGAAAGGAGGGGGGGAGCAGTCTGCTGGCAGCAGCCCCACATGACGGCGAACTGCGGCTGCCAGGAGCTGGCACTCTGCCATAGGGCAACGAGGTTCACTGGCCGGAAAGGAGGGGGGGAGCAGTCAGCTGGCGGCAGCCACTCATGACGGCGAGCTGCGGCTGCCAGCAGCTGGCACTCTGCCATAGGGCAACGAGGCCTGCTGGCCGGAAAGGAGTGGCGGATCAGTCAGCTGGCGGCAGCCCCTCATGGCGGCGAGCTGCGGCTGCCAGCATCTGGCACTCTGCCATAGGGCAACGAGGCCTGCTGGCCGGAAAGGAGGGGGGGAGCAGTCAGCTGGCGGCAGCCCCTCATGACGGCGAGCTGCGGCTGCCAGGAGCTGGCACTCTGCCATAGGGCAACGAGGTTCACTGGCCGAGAAGGAGGGGGGGAGCAGTCAGCTGGCGGCAGCCCCTCATGACGGCGAGCTGTGGCTGCCAGCAGCTGGCACTCTGCCATAGGGCAACGAGGCCTGCTGGCCGGAAAGGAGGGGGGGAGCAGTCAGCTGGCGGCAGCCCCTCATGACGGCGAGCTGCGGCTGCCAGGAGCTGGCACTCTGCCATAGGGCAACGAGGCTCGCTGTCCGGATGGAGGGGGGGAGCAGTCAGCTGGCGGCAGCCCCTCATGACAGCGAGCTGCGGCTGCCAGCAGCTGGCACTCTGCCATAGGGCAACGAGGCTCGCTGGCTGGAAGGAGGGGGGGAGCAGTCAGCTGGCGGCAGCCCCTCAGGACGGCGAGCTGCGGCTGCCAGCAGCTGGCACTATGCCATTGGGCAAAGAGACCTTCTGGCCGGAAAGGAGGGGGGGGAGCAGTCAGCTGGCAGCAGCCCCTCATGACGGCGAGCTGCGGCTGCCAGCAGCTGGCACTCTGCCATAGGGCAACGAGGCTCGCTGGCTGGAAGGAGGTGGGGAGCAGTCAGCTGGCGGCAGTCCCTCATGGCGGCGAGTTGCGGCTGTTAGCAGCTGGCACTCTGCCATAGGGCAACGAGGCCTGCTGGCCGGAAAGGAGGGGGGGAGCATTTAGCTGGCGGCAGCCCCTCATGACGGCGATCTGCGGCTGCCAGGAGCTGGCACTCTGCCATAGGGCAAAAAGGTTCACTGGCCGGGGTGGAGGGTGGGAGCAGTCAGCTTGCGGCAGCCCCTCATGACGGCGAGCTGCGGCTGCCAGGAGCTGGCACTCTGCCATAGGGCGACGAGGCTCGCTGGCCGGAAGGAGGGGGGAGCAGTCAGCTGGCGGCAGCCCCTCATGGCGGCGAGCTGCGGCTGCCAGCAGCTGGCACTCTGCCATAGGGCGACGAGGCTCGCTGGCTGGAAGGAAGGGGGGAGCAGTCAGCTGGCGGCAGTTTCTCATGGCGGCGAGCTGCGGCTGCCAGGAGCTGGCACTCTGCCATAGGGCAACGAGGCTCGCTGGCCGGAAGAAGGGGGGGAGCAGTTAGCTGGCGGCAGCCCCTCATGGCGGCGAGCTGCGGCTGCCAGCAGCTGGCACTATGCCATAGGGCAAAGAGGCCTTCTGGCCGGAAAGGAGGGGGGGAGCAGTCAGCTGGCGGCAGCCACTCATGACGGCTAGCTGCGGCTGCCAGCAGCTGGCACTCTGCCATAGGGCAACGAGGCCTGCTGGCCGGAAAGGAGGGGCGGATCAGTCAGCTGGCGGCAGCCCCTCATGGCGGCGAGCTGCGGCTGCCAGCAGCTGGCACACTGCCATAGGGCAACGAGGCCTAATGGCCGGAAAGGAGGGGGGGAGCAGTCAGCTGGCGGCAGCCCCTCATGACGGCGAGCTGCGGCTGCCAGGAGCTGGCACTCTGCCATAGGGCAACGAGGTTCACTGGCCTGGAAGGAGGGGGGGAGCAGTCAGCTTAAGGCAGCCCCTCATGACGGCGAGCTGTGGCTGCCAGCAGCTGGCACTCTGCCATAGGGCAACGAGGCCTGCTGGCCAGAAAGGAGGGGGGGAGCAGTCAGCTGGCGGCAGCCCCTCATGACGGCGAGCTGCGGCTGCCAGGAGCTGGCACTCTGCCATAGGGCAACGAGGCTCGCTGGCCGGAAGGAGGGGGGGAACAGTTAGCTGGCGGCAGCCCCTCATGACGGCGAGCTGCGGCTGCCAGCAGATGGCACTCTGCCATAGGGCAACGAGGCTCGCTGGCTGGAAGGAGGGGGGGAGCAGTCAGCTGGCGGCAGCCCCTCATGACGGCGAGCTGCGGCTGCCAGCAGCTGGCACTATGCCATAGGGCAAAGAGGCCTTCTGGCCGGAAAGGAGGGGGGGGAGCAGTCAGCTGGCAGCAGCCCCTCATGACGGCGAGCTGCGGCTGCCAGCAGCTGGCACTCTGCCATAGGGCAACGAGGCTCGCTGGCTGGAAGGAGGTGGGGAGCAGTCAGCTGGCGGCAGTCCCTCATGGCGGCGAGTTGCGGCTGTAAGCAGCTGGCACTCTGCCAAAGGGCAACGAGGCCTGCTGGCCGGAAAGGAGGGGGGGAGCAGTCAGCTGGCGGCAGCCCCTCATGACGGCGAGCTGCGGCTGCCAGGAGCTGGCACTCTGCCATAGGGCAACGAGGCTCGCTGGCCGGAAGGAGGGGGGGAGCAGTCAGCTGGCGGCAGCCCCTCATGACGGCGAGCTGCCGCTGCCAGCAGCTGGCACTCTGCCATAGGGCAACGAGGCTCGCTGGCTGGAAGGAGGGGGGGATCAGACAGCTGGCGGCATTCCCTCATGACGGCGAGCTGCGGCTGCCAGCAGCTGGCACTATGCCATAGGGCAAAGAGGCCTTCTGGCCGGAAATGAGGGGGGGGAGCAGTCAGCTGGCAGCAGCCCCTCATGACGGCGAGCTGCGGCTGCCAGCAGCTGGCACTCTGCCATAGGGCAACGAGGCTCGCTGGCTGGAAGGAGGTGGGGAGCAGTCAGCTGGCGGCAGCCCCTCAGGGCGGCGAGTTGCGGCTGCCAGGAGCTGGCACTCTGCCATAGGGCAAAAAGGTTCACTGGCCGGGGTGGAGGGTGGGAGCAGTCAGCTGGCGGCAGCCCCTCATGACGGCGAGCTGCGGCTGCCAGGAGCTGGCACTCTGCCATAGGGCGACGAGGTTCACTGGCCGGGAAGGAGGGGCGGAGCAGTCAGCTGGCGGAAGCCCCTTATGACGGCGAACTGCGGCTGCCAGGAGCTGGCACTCTGCCATAGGGCGACGAGGCTCGCTGGCCGTGAAGGGGGGGGGGAGCAGTCAGCTGGCGGCAGCCCCTCATGACGGCGAGCTGCGGCTGCCAGGAGCTGGCACTCTGCCATAGGGCGACGAGGCTCGCTGGCCGGGAAGGGGGGGGAGCAGTCAGCTGGCGGCAGCCTCTCATGACGGCGAGCTGCGGCTGCCATCAGCTGGCACTATGCCATAGGGCGACGAGGCTCGTTGCGTGGAAGGGGGGGGGGGGGGAGCAGTCAGCTGGCGGCAGCCCCTCATGACGGCGAGCTGCGGCTGCCATCAGATGGCAATCTGCCATAGGGCGACGAGGCTCGCTGGCCGGGCAGGGGGGGAGAGCAGTCAGCTGGCGGCAGCCCCTCGTGACGGCGAGCTGCGGCTGCCAGGAGCTGGCACTCTGCCATAGGGCGACGAGGCTCGCAGGCGGGAAAGGAGGGGGGGAGTAGTCAGCTTGCGGCAGCCCCTCATGACGGCGAGCTGCGGCTGCCAGGAGCTGGCACTCTGCCATAGGGCGACGAGACTCGCTGGACGGGAAGGGGGGGGGGAGCAGTCAGCTGGCGGCAGCCCCTCATGACGGCGAGCTGTGGCTGCCAGGAGCTGGCACTCTGCCATAGGGCGACGAGGCTCGCTGGCCGGGAAGGAGGGGGGGAGCAGTCAGCTGGCGGCAGCCCCTCATGACGGCGAGCTGCGGTTGCCATCAGCTGGCACTCTGCCATAGGGCGACGAGGCTCGCTGGCCGGGAAGGGGGGGGGGTAGCAGTCAGCTGGCGGCAGCCCCTCATGACGGCGAGCTGCGGCTGCCATCAACTGGCACTCTGCCATAGGGCGACGAGGCTTGCTGGCCAGGAAGGGGGGGGGGGAGCAGTCAGTTGGCGGCAGCCCCTCATGACGGCGAGCTGCGGCTGCCAGCAGCTGGCACTCTGCCATAGGGCAACGAGGCCTGCTGGCCGGAAAGGAGGGGGGGAGCAGTCAGCTGGCGGCTACCCCTCATGACGGCGAGCTGCGGCTGCTAGGAGCTGGCACTCTGCCATAGGGCAACAAGGTTTACTGGCCGAGAAGGAGGGGTGGAGCAGTCAGCTGGCGGCAGCCCCTCATGACGGCGAGTTGCGGCTGCCAGGAGCTGGCACTCTGCCATAGGGCGACGAGGATCACTGGCCGGGAAGGAGGGGGGGAGCAGTCAGCTGGCGGCAGCCCCTCATGACGGCGAGCTGCGGCTGCCAGGAGCTGGCACTCTGCCATAGGGCGACGAGTATCGCTGGCCGGAAAGGAGGGGGGGAGCAGTCAGCTGGCAGCAGCCCCACATGACGGCGAACTGCGGCTGCCAGGAGCTGGCACTCTGCCATAGGGCAACGAGGTTCACTGGCCGGAAAGGAGGGGGGGAGCAGTCAGCTGGCGGCAGCCACTCATGACGGCGAGCTGCGGCTGCCAGCAGCTGGCACTCTGCCATAGGGCAACGAGGCCTGCTGGCCGGAAAGGAGGGGCGGATCAGTCAGCTGGCGGCAGCCCCTCATGGCGGCGAGCTGCGGCTGCCAGCATCTGGCACTCTGCCATAGGGCAACGAGGCCTGCTGGCCGGAAAGGAGGGGGGGAGCAGTCAGCTGGCGGCAGCCCCTCATGACGGCGAGCTGCGGCTGCCAGGAGCTGGCACTCTGCCATAGGGCAACGAGGTTCACTGGCCGGGAAGGAGGGGGGGAGCAGTCAGCTGGCGGCAGCCCCTCATGACGGCGAGCTGTGGCTGCCAGCAGCTGGCACTCTGCCATAGGGCAACGAGGCCTGCTGGCCGGAAAGGAGGGGGGGAGCAGTCAGCTGGCGGCAGCCCCTCATGACGGCGAGCTGCGGCTGCCTGGAGCTGGCACTCTGCCATAGGGCAACGAGGCTCGCTGTCCGGATGGAGGGGGGGAGCAGTCAGCTGGCGGCAGCCCCTCATGACAGCGAGCTGCGGCTGCCAGCAGCTGGCACTCTGCCATAGGGCAACGAGGCTCGCTGGCTGGAAGGAGGGGGGGAGCAGTCAGCTGGCGGCAGCCCCTCATGACGGCGAGCTGCGGCTGCCAGCAGCTGGCACTATGCCATTGGGCAAAGAGACCTTCTGGCCGGAAAGGAGGGGGGGGAGCAGTCAGCTGGCAGCAGCCCCTCATGACGGCGAGCTGCGGCTGCCAGCAGCTGGCACTCTGCCATAGGGCAACAAGGCTCGCTGGCTGGAAGGAGGTGGGGAGCAGTCAGCTGGCGGCAGTCCCTCATGGCGGCGAGTTGCGGCTGTTAGCAGCTGGCACTCTGCCATAGGGCAACGAGGCCTGCTGGCCGGAAAGGAGGGGGGGAGCATTTAGCTGGCGGCAGCCCCTCATGACGGCGATCTGCGGCTGCCAGGAGCTGGCACTCTGCCATAGGGCAAAAAGGTTCACTGGCCGGGGTGGAGGGTGGGAGCAGTCAGCTGGCGGCAGCCCCTCATGACGGCGAGCTGCGGCTGCCAGGAGCTGGCACTCTGCCATAGGGCGACGAGGTTCACTGGCCGGGAAGGAGGGGGGTAGCAGTCAGCTGGCGGCAGCCCCTTATGACGGCGAACTGCGGCTGCCAGGAGCTGGCACTCTGCCATAGGGCGACGAGGCTCGCTGGCCGGGAAGGGGAGGGGGAGCAGTCAGCTGGCGGCAGCCCCTCATGACGGCGAGCTGCGGCTGCCAGGAGCTGGCACTCTGCCATAGGGCGACGAGGCTCGCTGGCCGGGAAGGAGGGGGGGAGCAGTCAGCTGGCGGCAGCCCCTCATGACGGCGAGCTGCGGCTGCCATCAGCTGGCACTCTGCCATAGGGCGACAAAGCTCGCTGGCCGGAAGTAGGGGAGGAACAGTCAGCTGGCGGCAGCCCCTCATGGCGGCGAGCTGCGGCTGCCAGCAGCTGGCACTCTGCCATAGGGCAACGAGGCTCGATGGCCGGAAGGAGGGGGGGAGCAGTCAGCTAGCGGCAGCCCCTCATGGCGGCGAGCTGCGGCTGCCAGCAGCTGGCACTCTGCCATAGGGCGACGAGGCTCGCTGGCCGGAAAGTAGGGGGGGAGCAGTCAGCTGGCGGCAGCCCCACATGACGGCGAACTGCGGCTGCAAGGAGCTGGCACACTGCGATAAGGCGACGAGGCTCGCTGGCCGTGAAGGAGGGGGGGAGCAGTCAGCTGGCGGTAACCCCTCATGACGGCGAGCTGCGGCTGCCAGGAGCTGGCACTCTTCCATAGGGCGACGAGGTACACTGGCCGTGAAGGAGTGGGGGAGCAGTTAGCTGGCGGCAGCCCCTCATGGCGGCGAGCTGCGGCTGCCATCAGCAGGCACTCTGCCATATGGCGACGAGTTTCACTGGCCGTGAAGGAGGGGGGGAGCATTTAGCTGGCGGCAGACCCTCATGACGGCGAGCTGCGGATGCCAGGAGCTGGCACTCTGCGATAGGGCGACGAGGCTCGCTGGCCGTGAAGGAGGGGGGGAGCAGTCAGCTGGCGGTAACCCCTCATGACGGCGAGTTGCGGCTGCCAGGAGATGGCACTCTGCCAAAGGGCAACGAGGTTCACTGGCCGTAAAGGGGGGGGGAGCAGTCAGCTGGCGGTAGCCCCTCATGACGGCGAGCTGCGGCTGCCAGGAGCTGGCACTCTGCCATAGGGCGACGAGTTTCACTGGCCGGGAAGGAGGAGGGGAGCAGTCAGAGGCGGCAGCCCCTCATTGCGGCAAGCTGCGGCTGCCAGGAGCTGGCACTCTGCCATAGGGCGACGAGGCTCGCTGGCCGGAAGGAGGGGGGGAGCAGCCAGCTGGCGGCAGTCCCTCATGGCGGCGAGCTGCGGCTGCCAGGAGCTGGCACTCTGCCATAGGGCAACGAGGCTCGCTGGCCGGAAGGAGGGGGGGAGCAGACAGCTGGCGGCAGCCCCTCATGAGGGCAAGCTGCGGCTGCCAGGAGCTGGCACTCTGCCATAGGGCGACGAGGCTCGCTGGCCGGAAGGAGGGGGGAGCAGTCAGCTGGCGGCAGCCCCTCATGGCGGCGAGCTGCGGCTGCCAGCAGCTGGCACTCTGCCATAGGGCGACGAGGCTCGCTGTTCGGAAGGAAGGGGGGAGCAGTCAGCTGGCGGCAGTCCCTCATGGCGGCGAGCTGCGGCTGCCAGGAGCTGGCACTCTGCCATAGGGCAACGAGGCTCGCTGGCCGGAAGAAGGGGGGGAGCAGTTAGCTGGCGGCAGCCCCTCATGGCGGCGAGCTGCGGCTGCCAGCAGCTGGCACTATGCCATAGGGCAAAGAGGCCTTCTGGCCGGAAAGGAGGGGGGGGAGCAGTCAGCTGGCGGCAGCCCCTCATGACGGCGAGCTGCGGCTGCCAGGAGCTGGCACTCTGCCATAGGGCAACGAGGCTCGCTGGCCGGAAGGAGGGGGGGAACAGTCAGCTGGCGGCAGCCCCTCATGACGGCGAGCTGCGGCTGCCAGCAGATGGCACTCTGCCATAGGGCAACGAGGCTCGCTGGCTGGAAGGAGGGGGGGAGCAGTCAGCTGGCGGCAGCCCCTCATGACGGCGAGCTGCGGCTGCCAGCAGCTGGCACTATGCCATAGGGCAAAGAGGCCTTCTGGCCGGAAAGGAGGGGGGGGAGCAGTCAGCTGGCAGCAGCCCCTCATGACGGCGAGCTGCGGCTGCCAGCAGCTGGCACTCTGCCATAGGGCAACGAGGCTCGCAGGCTGGAAGGAGGTGGGGAGCAGTCAGCTGGCGGCAGTCCCTCATGGCGGCGAGTTGCGGCTGTAAGCAGCTGGCACTCTGCCAAAGGGCAACGAGGCCTGCTGGCCGGAAAGGAGGGGGGGAGCAGTCAGCTGGCGGCAGCCCCTCATGACGGCGAGCTGCGGCTGCCAGGAGCTGGCACTCTGCCATAGGGCAACGAGGCTCGCTGGCCGGAAGGAGGGGGGGAGCAGTCAGCTGGCGGCAGCCCCTCATGACGGCGAGCTGCGGCTGCCAGCAGCTGGCACTCTGCCATAGGGCAACGAGGCTCGCTGGCTGGAAGGAGGGGGGGAGCAGACAGCTGGCGGCATTCCCTCATGACGGCGAGCTGCGGCTGCCAGCAGCTGGCACTATGCCATAGGGCAAAGAGGCCTTCTGGCCGGAAAGGAGGGGGGGGAGCAGTCAGCTGGCAGCAGACCCTCATGACGGCGAGCTGCGGCTGCCAGCAGCTGGCACTCTGCCATAGGGCAACGAGGCTCGCTGGCTGGAAGGAGGTGGGGAGCAGTCAGCTGGCGGCAGTCCCTCATGGCGGCGAGTTGCGGCTGTTAGCAGCTGGCACTCTGCCATAGGGCAACGAGGCCTGCTGGCCGGAAAGGAGGGGGGGAGCATTTAGCTGGCGGCAGCCCTTCATGACGGCGATCTGCGGCTGCCAGGAGCTGGCACTCTGCCATAGGGCAAAAAGGTTCACTGGCCGGGGTGGAGGGTGGGAGCAGTCAGCTGGCGGCAGCCCCTCATGACGGCGAGCTGCGGCTGCCAGGAGCTGGCACTCTGCCATAGGGCGACGAGGTTCACTGGCCGGGAAGGAGGGGGGTAGCAGTCAGCTGGCGGCAGCCCCTTATGACGGCGAACTGCGGCTGCCAGGAGCTGGCACTCTGCCATAGGGCGACGATCTCGCTGGCCGGGAAGGGGAGGGGGAGCAGTCAGCTGGCGGCAGCCCCTCATGACGGCGAGCTGCGGCTGCCAGGAGCTGGCAATCTGCCATAGGGCGACGAGGCTCGCTGGCCGGGAAGGAGGGGGGGAGCAGTCAGCTGGCGGCAGCCCCTCATGACGGCGAGCTGCGGCTGCCATCAGCTGGCACTCTGCCATAGGGCGACAAAGCTCGCTGGCCGGAAGTAGGGGAGGAACAGTCAGCTGGCGGCAGCCCCTCATGGCGGCGAGCTGCGGCTGCCAGCAGCTGGCACTCTGCCATAGGGCAACGAGGCTCGATGGCCGGAAGGAGGGGGGGAGCAGTCAGCTAGCGGCAGCCCCTCATGGCGGCGAGCTGCGGCTGCCAGCAGCTGGCACTATGCCATAGGGCAAAGAGGCCTTCTGGCCGGAAAGGAGGGGGGGGAGCAGTCAGCTGGCAGCAGCCCCTCATGACGGCGAGCTGCGGCTGCCAGCAGCTGGCACTCTGCCATAGGGCAACGAGGCTCGCAGGCTGGAAGGAGGTGGGGAGCAGTCAGCTGGCGGCAGTCCCTCATGGCGGCGAGTTGCGGCTGTAAGCAGCTGGCACTCTGCCAAAGGGCAACGAGGCCTGCTGGCCGGAAAGGAGGGGGGGAGCAGTCAGCTGGCGGCAGCCCCTCATGACGGCGAGCTGCGGCTGCCAGGAGCTGGCACTCTGCCATAGGGCAACGAGGCTCGCTGGCCGGAAGGAGGGGGGGAGCAGTCAGCTGGCGGCAGCCCCTCATGACGGCGAGCTGCGGCTGCCAGCAGCTGGCACTCTGCCATAGGGCAACGAGGCTCGCTGGCTGGAAGGAGGGTGGGAGCAGACAGCTGGCGGCATTCCCTCATGACGGCGAGCTGCGGCTGCCAGCAGCTGGCACTATGCCATAGGGCAAAGAGGCCTTCTGGCCGGAAAGGAGGGGGGGGAGCAGTCAGCTGGCAGCAGCCCCTCATGACGGCGAGCTGCGGCTGCCAGCAGCTGGCACTCTGCCATAGGGCAACGAGGCTCGCTGGCTGGAAGGAGGTGGGGAGCAGTCAGCTGGCGGCAGCCCCTCATGGCGGCGAGTTGCGGCTGCCAGGAGCTGGCACTCTGCCATAGGGCAAAAAGGTTCACTGGCCGGGGTGGAGGGTGGGAGCAGTCAGCTGGCGGCAGCCCCTCATAACGGCGAGCTGCGGCTGCCAGGAGCTGGCACTCTGCCATAGGGCGACGAGGTTCACTGGCCGGGAAGGAGGGGGGGAGCAGTCAGCTGGCAGAAGCCCCTTATGACGGCGAACTGCGGCTGCCAGGAGCTGGCACTCTGCCATAGGGCGACGAGGCTCGCTGGCCGGGAAGGGGGGGGGAGCAGTCAGCTGGCGGCAGCCCCTGATGACGGCGAGCTGCGGCTGCCAGGAGCTGGCACTCTGCCATAGGGCGACTAGGCTCGCTGGCCCGGAAGGGGGGGGGGGGGAGCAGTCAGCTGGCGGCAGCCCCTCATGACGTCGAGCTGCGGCTGCCAGGAGCTGGCACTCTGCCATAGGGCGACGAGGCTCGCTGGCCGGGAAGGAGGGGGGGAGCAGTCAGCTGGCGGCAGCCCCTCATGACGGCGAGCTGCGGCTGCCATCAGCTGGCACTCTGCCATAGGGCGACAAAGCTCGCTGGCCGGAAGTAGGGAAGGAACAGTCAGCTGGCGGCAGCCCCTCATGGCGGCGAGCTGCGGCTGCCAGCAGCTGGAACTCTGCCATAGGGCAACGAGGCTCGAATGCCGGAAGGAGGGGGGAGCAGTCAGCTAGCGGCAGCCCCTCATGGCGGCGAGCTGCGGCTGCCAGCAGCTGGCACTCTGCCATAGGGCGACGAGGCTCGCAGGCTGGATGGAGGTGGGGAGCAGTCAGCTGGCGGCAGTCCCTCATGGCGGCGAGTTGCGGCTGTAAGCAGCTGGCACTCTGCCAAAGGGCAACGAGGCCTGCTGGCCGGAAAGGAGGGGGGGAGCAGTCAGCTGGCGGCAGCCCCTCATGACGGCGAGCTCTGGCTGCCAGGAGCTGGCACTCTGCCATAGGGCAACGAGGCTCGCTGGCCGGAAGGAGGGGGGGAGCAGTCAGCTGGCGGCAGCCCCTCATGACGGCGAGCTGCGGCTGCCAGCAGCTGGCACTCTGCCATAGGGCAACGAGGCTCGCTGGCTGGAAGGAGGGGGGGAGCAGACAGCTGGCGGCATTCCCTCATGACGGCGAGCTGCGGCTGCCAGCAGCTGGCACTATGCCATAGGGCAACGAGGCCTTCTGGCCGGAAAGGAGGGGTGGGAGCAGTCAGCTGGCAGCAGCCCCTCATGACGGCGAGCTGCGGCTGCCAGCAGCTGGCACTCTGCCATAGGGCAACGAGGCTCGCTGGCTGGAAGGAGGTGGGGAGCAGTCAGCTGGCGGCAGCCCCTCATGGCGGCGAGTTGCGGCTGCCAGGAGCTGGCACTCTGCCATAGGGCAAAAAGGTTCACTGGCCGGGGTGGAGGGTGGGAGCAGTCAGCTGGCGGCAGCCCCTCATGACGGCGAGCTGCGGCTGCCAGGAGCTGGCACTCTGCCATAGGGCGACTAGGTTCACTGGCCGGGAAGGAGGGGGGGAGCAGTCAGCTGGCGGAAGCCCCTTATGACGGCGAACTGCGGCTGCCAGGAGCTGGCACTCTGCCATAGGGCGACGAGGCTCGCTGGCCGGGAAGGGGGGGGGGAGCAGTCAGCTGGCGGCAGCCCCTCATGACGGCGAGCTGCGGCTGCCAGGAGCTGGCACTCTGCCATAGGGTGACGAGGCTCGCTGGCCCGGAAGGGGGGGGGGGGGGGGAGCAGTCAGCTGGCGGCAGCCCCTCATGACGTCGAGCTGCGGCTGCCAGGAGCTGGCACTCTGCCATATGGCAACGAGTTTCACTGGCAGTGAAGGAGGGGGGGAGCATTCAGCTTGCGGCAGCCCCTAATGACGGCGAGCTGCGGCTGCAAGGAGCTGGCACTCTGCGATAAGGCGACGAGGCTCGCTGGCCGTGAAGGAGGGGGGGAGCAGTCAGCTGGCGGTAACCCCTCATGACGGCGAGCTGCGGCTGCCAGGAGCTGGCACTCTTCCATAGGGCGACAAGGTTCAATGGCCGTGAAGGAGTGGGGGAGCAGTCAGCTGGCGGCAGCCCCTCATGGCGGCGAACTGCGGCTGCCATCAGCAGGCACTCTGCCATATGGCGACGAGTTTCACTGGCCGTGAAGAAGGGGGGGAGCATTTAGCTGGCGGCAGCCCCTCTTGACGGCGAGCTGCGGATGCCAGGAGCTGGCACTCTGCGATAGGGCGACGAGGCTCGCTGGCCGTGAAGAAGGGGGGGAGCAGTCAGCTGGCGGTAACCCCTCATGACGGCAAGCTGCGGCTGCCAGGAGCTGGCACTCTGCCAAAGGGCAACGAGGTTCACTGGCCGTAAAGGGGGGGGGGAGCAGTCAGCTGGCGGTAGCTCCTCATGACGGCGAGCTGCGGCTGCCAGGAGCTGGCACTCTGCCATAGGGCGACGAGTTTCGCTGGCCGGAAGGAGGGGGGGAGCAGACAGCTGGCGGCAGCCCCTCATGAGGGCAAGCTGCGGCTGCCAGGAGCTGGCACTCTGCCATAGGGCGACGAGGCTCGTTGGCCGGAAGGAGGAGGGAGCAGTCAGCTAGCGGCAGCCCCTCATGGCGGCGAGCTGCGGCTGCCAGCAGCTGGCACTCTGCCATAGGGCGACGAGGCTCGCTGGCCGGAAGGAAGGAGGGAGCAGTCAGCTGGCGGCAGTCCCTCATGGCGGCGAGCTGCGGCTGCCAGGAGATGGCACTCTGCCATAGGGCAACAAGGCTCGCTGGCCGGAAGAAGGGGGGGAGCAGTTAGCTGGCGGCAGCCCCTCATGGCGGCGAGCTGCGGCTGCCAGCAGCTGGCACTATGCCATAGGGCAAAGAGGCCTTCTGGCCGGAAAGGAGGGGAAGAGCAGTCAGCTGGCGGCAGCCACTCATGACGGCGAGCTGCGGCTGCCAGCAGCTGGCACTCTGCCATAGGGCAACGAGGCCTGCTGGCCGGAAAGGAGGGGCGGATCAGTCAGCTGGCGGCAGCCCCTCATGGCGGCGAGCTGCGGCAGCCAGCAGCTGGCACTCTGCCATAGGGCAACGAGGCCTGCTGGCCGGAAAGGAGGGGGGGAGCAGTCAGCTGGCGGCAGCCCCTCATGACGGCGAGCTGCGGCTGCCAGGAGCTGGCACTCTGCCATAGGGCAACGAGGTTCACTGGCCGGGAAGGAGGGGGGGAGCAGTCAGCTGGCGGCAGCCCCTCATGACGGCGAGCTGTGGCTGCCAGCAGCTGGCACTCTGCCATAGGGCAACGAGGCCTGCTGGCCGGAAAGGAGGGGGGGAGCAGTCAGCTGGCGGCAGCCCCTCATGACGGCGAGCTGCGGCTGCCAGGAGCTGGCACTCTGCCATAGGGCAACGAGGCTCGCTGGCCGGAAGGAGGGGGGGAACAGTCAGCTGGCGGCAGCCCCTCATGTAGGCGAGCTGCGGCTGCCAGCAGCTGGCAAACTGCCATAGGGCAACGAGGCTCGCTGGCTGGAAGGAGGGGGGGAGCAGTCAGCTGGCGGCAGCCCTTCATGACGGCGAGCTGCGGCTGCCAGCAGCTGGCACTATGCCATAGGGCAAAGAGGCCTTCTGGCCGGAAAGGAGGGGGGGGAGCAGTCAGCTGGCAGCAGCCCCTCATGACGGCGAGCTGCCGCTGCCAGCAGCTGGCACTCTGCCATAGGGCAACGAGGCTCGCTGGCTGGAAGGAGGTGGGGAGCAGTCAGCTGGCGGCAGTCCCTCATGGCGGCGAGTTGCGGCTGTTAGCAGCTGGCACTCTGCCATAGGGCAACGAGGCCTGCTGCCGGAAAGGAGGGGGTGAGCAGTCAGCTGGCGGCAGCCCCTCATGACGGCGAGCTGCGGCTGCCAGGAGCTGGCACTCTGCCATAGGGCAAAAAGTTTCACTGGCCGGGGTGGAGGGTGGGAGCAATTAGCTGGCGGCAGCCCCTCATGACGGCGAGCTGCGGCTGCCAGGAGCTGGCACTCTGCCATAGGGCGACGAGGTTCACTGGACGGGAAGGAGGGGGGGAGCAGTCAGCTGGCGGCAGCCCCTTATGACGGCGAACTGCGGCTGCCAGGAGCTGGCACTCTGCCATAGGGCGACGAGGCTCGTTGGCCGTGAAGGGGGGGGGAGCAGTCAGCTGGCGGCAGCCCCTCATGACGGCGAGCTGCGGCTGCCAGGAGCTGGCACTCTGCCATAGGGCGACGAGGCTCGCTGGCCGGGAAGTAGGGGGGGAGCAGTCAGCTGGCGGCAGCCCCACATGACGGCGAGCTGCGGCTGCCATCAGTTGGCACTCTGCCATAGGGCGACAAAGCTCGCTGGCCGGAAGTAGGGGAGGAACAGTCAGCTGGCGGCAGCCCCTCATGGCGGCGAGCTGCGGCTGCCAGCAGCTGGCACTCTGCCATAGGGCGACGAGGTTCACTGGCCGGGAAGGAGGGGGGGAGCAGTCAGCTGGCGGCAGCCCCTTATGACGGCGAACTGCGGCTGCCAGGAGCTGGCACTCTGCCATAGGGTGACGAGGCTCGCTGGCTGGGAAGGGAGGGGGGGAGCAGTCAGCTGGCGGCAGCCCCTCATGACGGCGAGCTGCGGTAGCCATCAGCTGGCACTCTGCCATAGGGCGACGAGGCTTGCTGGGCTGGAAGGGTTGGGGGGAGCAGTCAGTTGGCGGCAGCCCCTCATGACGGCGAGCTGCGGCTGCCAGCAGCTGGCACTCTGCCATAGGGCAACGAGGCCTGCTGGCCGGAAAGGAGGGGGGGAGCAGTCAGCTGGCGGCTACCCCTCATGACGGCGAGCTGCGGCTGCCAGGAGCTGGCACTCTGCCATAGGGCAACAAGGTTTACTGGCCGAGAAGGAGGGGGGGAGCAGTCAGCTGGCGGCAGCCCCTCATGACGGCGAGCTGCGTCTGCCAGGAGCTGGCACTCTGCCATAGGGCGACGAGGATCACTGGCCGGAAAGGTGGGGGGGAGCAGTCAGCTGGCGGCAGCCCCTCGTGCCGGCGAGCTGCGGCTGCCAGGAGCTGGCACTCTGCCATAGGGCGACGAGTATCGCTGGCCGGAAAGGAGGGGGGGAGCAGTCAGCTGGCAGCAGCCCCACATGACGGCGAACTGCGGCTGCCAGGAGCTGGCACTCTGCCATAGGGCAACGAGGTTCACTGGCCGGAAAGGAGGGGGGGAGCAGTCAGCTGGCGGCAGCCACTCATGACGGCGAGCTGCGGCTGCCAGCAGCTGGCACTCTGCCATAGGGCCACGAGGCCTGCTGGCCGGAAAGGAGGGGCGGATCAGTCAGCTGGCGGCAGCCCCTCATGGCGGCGAGCTGCGGCTGCCAGCAGCTGGCACTCTGCCATAGGGCAACGAGGCCTGCTGGCCGGAAAGGAGGGGGGGAGCAGTCAGCTGGCGGCAGCCCCTCATGACGGCGAGCTGCGGCTGCCAGGAGCTGGCACTCTGCCATAGGGCAACGAGGCTCGCTGGCCGGAAGGAGGGGGGGATCAGTCAGCTGGCGGCAGCCCCTCATGACGGCGAGCTGCTGCTGCCAGCAGCTGGCACTCTGCCATAGGGCAACGAGGCTCGCTGGCTGGAAGGAGGGGGGGAGCAGTCAGCTGGCGGCAGCCCCTCATGACGGCGAGCTGCGGCTGCCAGCAGCTGGCACTATGCCATAGGGCAAAGAGGCCTTCTGGCCGGAAAGGAGGGGGGGAGCAGTCAGCTGGCGGCAGCCCCTCATGACGGCGAGCTGCGGCTGCCAGGAGCCTGCACTCTGCCATAGGGCAAAAAGGTTCACTGGCCGGGGTGGAGGGTGGGAGCAGTCAGCTGGCGGCAGCCCCTCATGACGGCGAGCTGCGGCTGCCAGGAGCTGGCACTCTGCCATAGGGCGACGAGGTTCACTGGCCGGGAAGGAGGGGGGGAGCAGTCAGCTGGCGGCAGCCCCTTATGACGGCGAACTGCGGCTGCCAGGAGCTGGCACTCTGCCATAGGGCGACGAGGCTCGCTGGCCGGTGAGGGGGGGGGGAGCAGTCAGCTAACGGCAGCCCCTTAATGACGGCGAGCTGCGGCTGCCAGGAGCTGGCACTCTGCCATAGGGCGACGAGGCTCGCTGGCCGGGAAGGAGGGGGGGAGAAGTCAGCTGGCGGCAGCCCCTCATGACGGCGAGCTGCGGCTGCCATCAGCTGGCACTCTGCCATAGGGCGACAAAGCTCGCTGGCCGGAAGTAGGGGAGGAACAGTCAGCTGGCGGCAGCCCCTAATGGCGGCGAGCTGCGGCTGCCAGCAGCTGGCACTCTGCCATAGGGCAACGAGGCTCGATGGCCGGTAGGAGGGGGGGAGTAGTCAGCTAGCGGCAGCCCCTCATGGCGGCGAGCTGCGGCTGCCAGCAGCTGGCACTCTGCCATAGGGCGACGAGGCTCGCTGGCCGGAAAGGAGGGGGGGAGCAGTCAGCTGGCGGCAGCCCCACATGACGGCGAACTGCGGCTGCCAGGAGCTGGCACACTGCCATAGGGCGACGAGGCTCGCTGGCCGGGAAGGGGGGGGAGCAGTCAGCTGGCGGCAGCCCCTCATGACGGCGAGCTGCGGCTGCCAGGAGCTGGCACTGCCATAGGGCGGCGAGGCTGGCTGGCCAGGAAGGAGGGGGGGAGCAGTCAGCTGGCGGCACTCACTAATGACGGCGAGCTGCGGCTGCCATCAGCTGGCACTCTGCCATAGGGCGACGAGTCTCGCTGGCCGGGAAAGAGGGGGGGAGCAGTCAGCTGGCGGCAGCCCCTCATGACGGCGAGCTGCGGCTGCCAGAAGCTGGCACTCTGCCATATGGCGACGAGTTTCCCTGGCCGTGAAGGAGGGGGGGAGCAGTCAGCTGGCGGCAGCCCCTCATGACGGAGAGCTGCGGCTGCCAGGAGCTGGCACTCTGCCATATGGCAACGAGTTTCACTGGCAGTGAAGGATGGGGGGAGCATTCAGCTTGCGGCAGCCCCTCATGACGGCGAGCTGCGGCTGCAAGGAGCTGGCACTCTGCGATAAGACGACGAGGCTCGCTGGCCGTGAAGGAGGGGGGGAGCAGTCAGCTGGCGGTAACCCCTCATTACGGCGAGCTGCGGCTGCCAGGAGCTGGCACTCTTCCATAGGGCGACGAGGTTCACTGGCCGTGAAGGAGTGGGGGAGCAGTCAGCTGGCGGCAGCCCCTCATGGCGGCGAGCTGCGGCTGCCATCAGCAGGCACTCTGCCATATGGCGACGAGTATCACTGGCCGTGAAGGAGGGGGGGAGCATTTAGCTGGCGGCAGCCCCTCATGACGGCGAGCTGCGGATGCCAGGAACTGGCACTCTGCGATAGGGCGACGAGGCTCGCTGGCCGTGAAGGAGGGGGGGAGCAGTCAGCTGGCGGTAACCCCTCATGACGGCGAGCTGCGGCTGCCAGGAGCTGGCACTCTGCCAAAGGGCAACGAGGTTCACTGGCCTTGGGGGGGGGGAGCAGTCAGCTGGCGGTAGCCCCTCATGACGGCGAGCTGCGGCTGCCAGGAGCTGGCACTCTGCCATAGGGCGACGAGTTTCACTGGCCGGGAAGGAGGAGGGGAGCAGTCAGAGGCGGCAGTCCCTCATGGCGGCGAGTTGCGGCTGTTAGCAGCTGGCACTCTGCCAAAGGGCAACGAGGCCTGCTGGCCGGAAAGGAGGGGGGGAGCAGTCAGCTGGCGGCAGCCCCTCATGACGGCGAGCTGCGGCTGCCAGGAGCTGGCACTCTGCCATAGGGCAACGAGGCTCGCTGGCCGGAAGGAGGGGGGGAGCAGTCAGCTGGCGGCAGCCCCTCATGACGGCGAGCTGCGGCTGCCAGCAGCTGGCACTCTGCCATAGGGCAACGAGGCTCGCTGGCTGGAAGGAGGTGGGGAGCAGTCAGCTGGCGGCAGTCCCTCATGGCGGCGAGTTGCGGCTGTTAGCAGCTGGCACTCTGCCAAAGGGCAACGAGGCCTGCTGGCCGGAAAGGAGGGGGGGAGCAGTCAGCTGGCGGCAGCCCCTCATGACGGCGAGCTGCGGCTGCCAGGAGCTGGCACTCTGCCATAGGGCAACGAGGCTCGCAGGCCGGAAGGAGGGGGGGAGAAGTCAGCTGGCTGCAGCCCCTCATGACGGCGAGCTGCGGCTGCCAGCAGCTGGCACTCTGCCATAGGGCAACGAGGATCGCTGGCTGGAAAGAGGGGGGGAGCAGTCAGCTGGCGGCAGCCCCTCATGATGGCGAGCTGCGGCTGCCAGCAGCTGGCACTATGCCATAGGGCAAAGAGGCCTTCTGGCCGGAAAGGAGGGGGGGGGAGCAGTCAGCTGGCAGCAGCCCCTCATGACGGCGAACTGCGGCTGCCAGCAGCTGGCACTCTGCCATAGGGCGACGAGGCTTGCTGGGCAGGAAGGGGGGGGGACAGTCATTTGGCGGCAGCCCCTCATGACGGCGAGCTGCGGCTGCCAGCAGCTGGCACTCTGCCATAGGCCAACGAGGCCTGCTGGCCGGAAAGGAGGGGGGGAGCAGTCAGCTGGCGGCTACCCCTCATGACGGCGAGCTGCGGCTGCCAGGAGCTGGCACTCTGCCATAGGGCAACAAGGTTTACTGGCCGAGAAGGAGGGGGGGAGCAGTCAGCTGGCGGCAGCCCCTCATGACGGCGAGCTGCGGCTGCCAGGAGCTGGCACTCTGCCATAGGGCGACGAGGATCACTGGCCGGGAAGGAGGGGGGGAGCAGTCAGCTGGCGGCAGCCCCTCATGACGGCGAGCTGCGGCTGCCAGGAGCTGGCACTCTGCCATAGGGCGACGAGTATCGCTGGCCGGAAAGGAGGGGGGGAGAAGTCAGCTGGCAGCAGCCCCACATGACGGCGAACTGCGGCTGCCAGGAGCTGGCACTCTGCCATAGGGCAACGAGGTTCACTGGCCGGAAAGGAGGGGGGGAGCAGTCAGCTGGCGGTAGCCACTCATGACGGCGAGCTGCGGCTGCCAGCAGCTGGCACTCTGCCATAGGGCAACGAGGCCTGCTGGCCGGGAAGGAGGGGCGGATCAGTCAGCTGGCGGCAGCCCCTCATGGCGGCGAGCTGCGGCTGCCAGCATCTGGCACTCTGCCATAGGGCAACGAGGCCTGCTGGCCGGAAAGGAGGGGGGAGCAGTCAGCTGGCGGCAGCCCCTCATGACGGCGAGCTGCGGCTGCCAGGAGCTGGCACTCTTCCATAGGGCAACGAGGCTCGCTGGCCGGAAGGAGGGGGGGAGCAGTCAGCTGGCGGCAGCCCCTCATGACGGCGAGCTGCTGCTGCCAGCAGCTGGCACTCTGCCATAGGGCAACGAGGCTCGCTTGCTGGAAGGAGGGGGGGAGCAGTCAGCTGGCGGCAGCCCCTCATGACGGCGAGCTGCGGCTGCCAGCAGCTGGCACTATGCCATAGGGCAAAGAGGCCTTCTGGCCGGAAAGGAGGGGGGGGAGCAGTCAGCTGGCAGCAGCCCCTCATGACGGCGAGCTGCGGCTGCCAGCAGCTGGCACTCTGCCATAGGGCAACGAGGCTCGCTGGCTGGAAGGAGGTGGGGAGCAGTCAGCTGGCGGCAGTCCCTCATGGCGGCGAGTTGCGGCTGTTAGCAGCTGGCACTCTGCCATAGGGCAACGAGGCCTGCTGGCCGGAAAGGAGGGGGGGAGCAGTCAGCTGGCGGCAGCCCCTCATGACGGCGAGCTGCGGCTGCCAGGAGCTGGCACTCTGCCATAGGGCAAAAAGGTTCACTGGCCGGGGTGGAGGGTGGGAGCAGTCAGCTGGCGGCAGCCCCTCATGACGGCGAGCTGCGGCTGCCAGGAGCTGGCACTCTGCCATAGGGCGACGAGGTTCACTGGCCGGGAAGGAGGGGGGGAGCAGTCAGCTGGCGGCAGCCCCTTATGACGGCGAACTGCGGCTGCCAGGAGCTGGCACTCTGCCATAGGGCGACGAGGCTCGCTGGCCGGGAAGGGGGGGGGGAGCAGTCAGCTAACGGCAGCCCCTCATGACGGCGAGCTGCGGCTGCCAGGAGCTGGCACTCTGCCATAGGGCGACGAGGCTCGCTGGCCGGTAAGGAGGGGGGGAGCAGTCAGCTGGCGGCAGCCCCTCATGACGGCGAGCTGCGGCTGCCAGGAGCTGGCACTGCCATAGGGCGGCGAGGCTGGCTGGCCAGGAAGGAGGGGGGGAGCAGTCAGCTGGCGGCAGCCACTAATGACGGCGAGCTGCGGCTGCCATCAGCTGGCACTCTGCCATAGGGCGACGAGGCTCGCTGGCCGGGAAGGAGGGGGGGAGCAGTCAGCTGGCGGAGGCCCCTCATGACGGAGAGCTGCGGCTGCCAGGAGCTGGCACTCTGACATATGGCAACGAGTTTCACTGGCAGTGAAGGAGGGGGGGAGCATTCAGCTGGCGGTAGCCCCTCATGACGGCGAGCTGCGGCTGCCAGGAGCTGGCACTCTGCCATAGGGCGACGAGGCTCGCTGGCCGGTAAGGAGGGGGGGAGCAGTCAGCTGGCGGTAACCCCTCATGACGGCGAGCTGCGGCTGCCAGGAGCTGGCACTCTTCCATAGGGCTACGGGGTTCACTGGCCGTGAAGGAGTGGGGAACAGTCAGCTGGCGGCAGCCCCTCATGGCGGCGAGCTGCGGCTGCCATCAGCAGGCACTCTGCCATATGGCGACGAGTATCACTGGCCGTAAAGGAGGGGGGGAGCATTTAGCTGGCAGCAGACCCTCATGACGGCGAGCTGCGGATGCCAGGAGCTGGCACTCTGCGATAGGGCGACGAGGCTCGCTGGCCGTGAAGGAGGGGGGGAGCAGTCAGCTGGCGGTAACCCCTCATGACGGCGAGCTGCGGCTGCCAGGAGCTGGCACTCTGCCAAAGGGCAACGAGGTTCACTGGCCATAAAGGGGGGGGGGAGCAGTCAGCTGGCGGTAGCCCCTCATGACGGCGAGCTGCGGCTGCCAGGAGCTGGCACTCTGCCATAGGGCGACGAGTTTCACTGGCCGGGAAGGAGGAGGGGAGCAGTCAGAGGCGGCAGCCCCTCATGAGGGGAGCTGCGGCTGCCAGCAGCTGGCACTCTGCCATAGGGCAACGAGGCTCGCTGGCTGGAAGGAGGTGGGGAGCAGTCAGCTGGCGGCAGTCCCTCATGGCGGCGAGTTGCGGCTGTTAGCAGCTGGCACTCTGCCAAAGGGCAACGAGGCCTGCTGGCCGGAAAGGAGGGGGGGAGCAGTCAGCTGGCGGCAGCCCCTCATGACGGCGAGCTGCGGCTGCCAGGAGCTGGCACTCTGCCATAGGGCAACGAGGCTCGCTGGCCGGAAGGAGGGGGGGAGCAGTCAGCTGGCGGCAGCCCCTCATGACGGCGAGCTGCGGCTGCCAGCAGCTGGCACTCTGCCAAAGGGCAACGAGGCTCGCTGGCTGGAAGGAGGTGGGGAGCAGTCAGCTGGCGGCATTCCCTCATGGCGGCGAGTTGCGGCTGTTAGCAGCTGGCACTTTGCCAAAGGGCAACGAGGCCTGCTGGCCGGAAAGGAAGGGGGGAGCAGTCAGCTGGCGGCAGCCCCTCATGACGGCGAGCTGCGGCTGCCAGGAGCTGGCACTCTGCCATAGGGCAACGAGGCTCGCTGGCCGGAAGGAGGGGGAGAGCAGTCAGCTGGCGGCAGCCCCTCTAGACGGCGAGCTGCGGCTGCCAGCAGCTGGCACTCTGCCATAGGGCAACGAGGATCGCTGGCTGGAAAGAGGGGGGGAGCAGTCAGCTGGCGGCAGCCCCTCATGACGGCGAGCTGCGGCTGCCAGCAGCTGGCACTATGCCATAGGGCAAAGAGGCCTTCTGGCCGGAAAGGAGGGGGGGAGCAGTCAGCTGGCAGCAGCCCCTCATGACGGCGAGCTGCGGCTGCCAGCAGCTGGCACTCTGCCATAGGGCAACGAGGCTCGCTGGCTGGAAGGAGGTGGGGAGCAGTCAGCTGGCGGCAGTCCCTCATGGCGGCGAGTTGCGGCTGTTAGCAGCTGGCACTCTGCCATAGGGCAACGAGGCCTGCTGGCCGGAAAGGAGGGGGGAGCAGTCAGCTGGCGGCAGCCCCTTATGACGGCGAGCTGCGGCTGCCAGGAGCTGGCACTCTGCCATAGGGCAAAAAGGTTCACTGGCCGGGGTGGAGGGTGGGAGCAGTCAGCTGGCGGCAGCCCCTCATGACGGCGAGCTGCGGCTGCCAGGAGCTGGCACTCTGCCATATGGCGACGAGGTTCACTGGCCGGGAAGGAGGGGGGGAGCAGTCAGCTGGCGGCAGCCCCTAATGATGGCGAACTGCGGCTGCCAGGAGCTGGCACTCTGCCATAGGGCGACGAGGCTCGCTGGCCGGAAGGAGGGGGGGAGCAGTCAGCTGGCGGCAGTCCCTCATGGCGGCGAGCTGCGGCTGCCAGGAGCTGGCACTCTGCCATAGGGCAACGAGGCTCGCTGGCCGGAAGGAGGGGGGGAGCAGACAGCTGGCGGCAGCCCCTCATGAGGGCAAGCTGCGGCTGCCAGGAGCTGGCACTCTGCCATAGGGCGACGAGGCTCGCTGACCGGAAGGAGGAGGGAGCAGTCAGCTGGCGGCAGCCCCTCATGGCGGCGAGCTGCGGCTGCCAGCAGCTGGCACTCTGCAATAGGGCGACGAGGCTCGCTGGCCGGAAGGAAGGGGGGAGCAGTCAGCTGGCGGCAGTCCCTCATGGCGGCGAGCTGCGGCTGCCAGGAGATGGCACTCTGCCATAGGGCAACGAGGCTCGCTGGCCGGAAGAAGGGGGGGAGCAGTTAGCTGGCGGCAGCCCCTCATGGCGGCGAGCTGCGGCTGCCAGCAGCTGGCACTATGCCATAGGGCAAAGAGGCCTTCTGGCCGGAAAGGAGGGGGGGAGCAGTCAGCTGGCGGCAGCCACTCATAACGGCAAGCTGCGGCTGCCAGCAGCTGGCACTCTGCCAAAGGGCAACGAGGCCTGCTGGCCGGAAAGGAGGGGGGGAGCAGTCAGCTGGCGGCAGCCCCTCATGACGGCGAGCTGCGGCTGCCAGGAGCTGGCACTCTGCCATAGGGCAACGAGGCTCGCTGGCCGGAAGGAGGGGGGGAGCAGTCAGCTGGCGGCAGCCCCTCATGACGGCGAGCTGCTGCTGCCAGCAGCTGGCACTCTGCCATAGGGCAACGAGGCTCGCTGGCTGGAAGGAGGGGGGGAGCAGTCAGCTGGCGGCAGCCCCTTATGACGGCGAACTGCGGCTGCCAGGAGCTGGCACTCTGCCATAGGGCGACGAGGCTCGCTGGCCGGGAAGGGGGGGGGGAGCAGACAGCTAACGGCAGCCCCTCATGACGGCGAGCTGCGGCTGCCAGGAGCTGGCACTCTGCCATAGGGCGACAAAGCTCGTTGGCCGGAAGTAGGGGAGGAACAGTCAGCTGGCGGCAGCCCCTAATGGCGGCGAGCTGCGGCTGCCAGCAGCTGGCACTCTGCCATAGGGCAACGAGGCTCGATGGCCGGAAGGAGGGGGGGAGTAGTCAACTAGCGGCAGCCCCTCATGGCGGCGAGCTGCGGCTGCCAGCAGCTGGCACTCTGCCATAGGGCGACGAGGCTCGCTGGCCGGAAAGGAGGGGGGGAGCAGTCAGCTGGCGGCAGCCCCACATGACGGCGAACTGCGGCTGCCAGGAGCTGGCACACTGCCATAGGGCGACGAGGCTCGCTGGCCGGGAAGGAGGGGGGGAGCAGTCAGCTGGCGGCAGCCCCTCATGACGGCGAGCTGCGGCTGCCAGGAGCTGGCACTGCCATAGGGCGGCGAGGCTGGCTGGCCAGGAAGGAGGGGGGGAGCAGTCAGCTGGCGGCAGCCACTAATGACGGCGAGCTGCGGCTGCCATCAGCTGGCACTCTGCCATAGGGCGACGAGGCTCGCTGGCCGGGAAGGAGGGGGGGAGCAGTCAGCTGGCGGCAGCCCCTCATGACGGCGAGCTGCGGCTGCCAGAAGCTGGCACTCTGCCATATGGCAACGAGTTTCACTGGCAGTGAAGGAGGGGGGGAGCAGTTAGCTTGCGGCAGCCCCTCATGACGGCGAGCTGCGGCTGCCAGGAGCTGGCACTCTGCGATAAGGCGACGAGGCTCGCTGGCCGTGAAGGAGGGGGGGAGCAGTCAGCTGGCGGTAACCCCTCATGACGGCGAGCTGCGGCTGCCAGGAGCTGGCACTCTTCCATAGGGCGACGAGGTTCACTGGCCGTGAAGGAGTGGGGGAGCAGTCAGCTGGCGGCAGCCCCTCATGGCGGCGAGCTGCGGCTGCCATCAGCAGGCACTCTGCCATATAGCGACGAGTATCACTGGCCGTGAAGGAGGGGGGGAGCATTTAGCTGGCGGCAGCCCCTCATGACGGCAAGCTGCGGATGCCAGGAGCTGGCACTCTGCGATAGGGCGACGAGGCTCGCTGGCCGTGAAGGAGGGTGGGAGCAGTCAGCTGGCGGTAACCCCTCATGACGGCGAGCTGCGGCTGCCAGGAGCAGGCACTCTGCCAAAGGGCAACGAGGTTCACTGGCCGTAAAGGGGGGGGGGGGAGCAGTCAGCTGGTGGTAGCCCCTCATGACGGCGAGCTGCGGCTGCCAGGAGCTGGCACTCTGCCATAGGGCGACGAGTTTCACTGGCCGGGAAGGAGGAGGGGAGCAGTCAGAGGCGGCAGCCCCTCATTGCGGCAAGCTGCGGCTGCCAGGAGCTGGCACTCTGCCATAGGGCGACGAGGCTCGCTGGCCGGAAGGAGGGGGGGAGCAGTCAGCTGGCGGCAGTCCCTCATGGCGGCGAGCTGCGGCTGCCAGGAGCTGGCACTCTGCCATAGGGCAACGAGGCTCGATGGCCGGAAGGAGGGGGGGAGCAGACAGCTGGCGGCAGCCCCTAATGAGGGCAAGCTGCGGCTTCCAGGAGCTGGCACTCTGCCATAGGGCGACGAGGCTCGCTGGCCGGAAGGAGGGGGGAGCAGTCAGCTGGCGGCAGCCCCTCATGGCGGCGAGCTGCGGCTGCCAGCAGCTGGCACTCTGCCATAGGGCGACGAGGCTCGCTGCCGGAAGGAAGGGGGGAGCAGTCAGCTGGCGGCAGTCCCTCATGGCGGCGAGCTGCGGCTGCCAGGAGCTGGCACTCTGCCATAGGGCAACGAGGCTCGCTGGCCGGAAGAAGGGGGGGAGCAGTTAGCTTGCGGCAGCCCCTCATGGCGGCGAGCTGCGGCTGCCAGCAGCTGGCACTATGCCATAGGGCAAAGAGGCCTTCTGGCCGGAAAGGAGGGGGGGAGCAGTCAGCTGGCGGCAGCCACTCATGACGGCGAGCTGCGGCTGCCATCAGCTGGCACTCTGCCATAGGGCGACGAGGCTCGCTGGATGGGTAGGAAGGGGGGAGCAGTCAGCTGGCGGCAGCCCCTAATGGCGGCGAGCTGCGGCTGCCATCAGCTGGCACTCTGCCATAGGGCGACGAGGCTCGCTGGATGGGAAGGAAGGGGGGAGCTGTCAGATGGCGGCAGCCCCTAATGGCGGCGAGCAGCGGCTGCCATCAGCTGGCACTCTGCCATAGGGCGACGAGGCTCGCTTGATGGGAAGGAAGGGGGGAGCTGTCAGCTGGCGGCAGCCCCTAATGGCGGCGAGCTGCGGCTGCCAGGAGCTGGCACTCTGCCATAGGGCGACGAGGCTCGCTGGCCGGAAGGAGGGGGGAGCAGTCAGCTGTCGGCAGCCCCTCATGGCGGCGAGCTGCGGCTGCCAGCAGCTGGCACTCTGCCATAGGGCGACGAGGCTCGCTGGCCGGAAGGAGGGGGGAGCAGTAAGCTGGCGGCAGCCCCTCATGGCGGCGAGCTGCGGCTGCCAGCAGCTGGCACTCTGCCATAGGGCGACGAGGCTCGCTGGCCGGAAGGAAGGGGGGAGCAGTCAGCTGGCGGCAGTCCCTCATGGCGGCGAGCTGCGGCTGCCAGGAGCTGGCACTCTGCCATAGGGCAACGAGGCTCGCTGGCCGGAAGAAGGGGGGGAGCAGTTAGCTTGCGGCAGCCCCTCATGGCGGCGAGCTGCGGCTGCCAGCAGCTGGCACTATGCCATAGGGCAAAGAGGCCTTCTGGCCGGAAAGGAGGGGGGGAGCAGTCAGCTGGCGGCAGCCCCTAATGGCGGCGAGCTGCGGCTGCCATCAGCTGGCACTCTGCCATAGGGCGACGAGGCTCGCTGGCCGGAAGGAGGGGGGAGCAGTCAGCTGTCGGCAGCCCCTCATGGCGGCGAGCTGCGGCTGCCAGCAGCTGGCACTCTGCCATAGGGCGACGAGGCTCGCTGGCCGGAAGGAGGGGGGAGCAGTAAGCTGGCGGCAGCCCCTCATGGCGGCGAGCTGCGGCTGCCAGCAGCTGGCACTCTGCCATAGGGCGACGAGGCTCGCTGGCCGGAAGGAGGGGGGAGCAGTCAGCTGGCGGCAGCCCCTCATGACGGCGAGCTGCGGCTGCCAGGAGCTGGCACTCTGCCATATGGCGACGAGGTTCACTGGCCGGGAAGGAGGGGGGGAGCAGTCAGCTGGCGGCAGCCCCTAATGATGGCGAACTGCGGCTGCCAGGAGCTGGCACTCTGCCATAGGGCGACGAGGCTCGCTGGCCGGAAGGAGGGGGGGAGCAGTCAGCTGGCGGCAGTCCCTCATGGCGGCGAGCTGCGGCTGCCAGGAGCTGGCACTCTGCCATAGGGCAACGAGGCTCGCTGGCCGGAAGGAGGGGGGGAGCAGACAGCTGGCGGCAGCCCCTCATGAGGGCAAGCTGCGGCTGCCAGGAGCTGGCACTCTGCCATAGGGCGACGAGGCTCGCTGACCGGAAGGAGGAGGGAGCAGTCAGCTGGCGGCAGCCCCTCATGGCGGCGAGCTGCGGCTGCCAGCAGCTGGCACTCTGCAATAGGGCGACGAGGCTCGCTGGCCGGAAGGAAGGGGGGAGCAGTCAGCTGGCGGCAGTCCCTCATGGCGGCGAGCTGCGGCTGCCAGGAGATGGCACTCTGCCATAGGGCAACGAGGCTCGCTGGCCGGAAGAAGGGGGGGAGCAGTTAGCTGGCGGCAGCCCCTCATGGCGGCGAGCTGCGGCTGCCAGCAGCTGGCACTATGCCATAGGGCAAAGAGGCCTTCTGGCCGGAAAGGAGGGGGGGAGCAGTCAGCTGGCGGCAGCCACTCATAACGGCAAGCTGCGGCTGCCAGCAGCTGGCACTCTGCCATAGGGCAACGAGGCCTGCTGGCCGGAAAGGAGGGGGGGAGCAGTCAGCTGGCGGCAGCCCCTCATGACGGCGAGCTGCGGCTGCCAGGAGCTGGCACTCTGCCATAGGGCAACGAGGCTCGCTGGCCGGAAGGAGGGGGGGAGCAGTCAGCTGGCGGCAGCCCCTCATGACGGCGAGCTGCTGCTGCCAGCAGCTGGCACTCTGCCATAGGGCAACGAGGCTCGCTGGCTGGAAGGAGGGGGGGAGCAGTCAGCTGGCGGCAGCCCCTCATGACGGCGAGCTGCGGCTGCCAGCAGCTGGCACTATGCCATAGGGCAAAGAGGCCTTCTGGCCGGAAAGGAGGGGGGGGGAGCAGTCAGCTGGCAGCAGCCCCTCATGACGGCGAGCTGCGGCTGCCAGCAGCTGGCACTCTGCCATAGGGCAACGAGGCTCGCTGGCTGGAAGGAGGTGGGGAGCAGTCAGCTGGCGGCAGTCCCTCATGGCGGCGAGTTGCGGCTGTTAGCAGCTGGCACTCTGCCATAGGGCAACGAGGCCTGCTGGCCGGAAAGGAGGGGGGGAGCAGTCAGCTGGCGGCAGCCCCTCATGACGGCGAGCTGCGGCTGCCAGGAGCTGGCACTCTGCCATAGGGCAAAAAGGTTCACTGGCCGGGGTGGAGGGTGGGAGCAGTCAGCTGGCGGCAGCCCCTCATGACGGCGAGCTGCGGCTGCCAGGAGCTGGCACTCTGCCATAGGGCGACGAGGTTCACTGGCCGGGAAGGAGGGGGGGAGCAGTCAGCTGGCGGCAGCCCCTTATGACGGCGAACTGCGGCTGCCAGGAGCTGGCACTCTGCCATAGGGCGACGAGGCTCGCTGGCCGGGAAGGGGGGGGGGGGAGCAGACAGCTAACGGCAGCCCCTCATGACGGCGAGCTGCGGCTGCCAGGAGCTGGCACTCTGCCATAGGGCGACAAAGCTCGTTGGCCGGAAGTAGGGGAGGAACAGTCAGCTGGCGGCAGCCCCTAATGGCGGCGAGCTGCGGCTGCCAGCAGCTGGCACTCTGCCATAGGGCAACGAGGCTCGATGGCCGGAAGGAGGGGGGGAGTAGTCAACTAGCGGCAGCCCCTCATGGCGGCGAGCTGCGGCTGCCAGCAGCTGGCACTCTGCCATAGGGCGACGAGGCTCGCTGGCCGGAAAGGAGGGGGGGAGCAGTCAGCTGGCGGCAGCCCCACATGACGGCGAACTGCGGCTGCCAGGAGCTGGCACACTGCCATAGGGCGACGAGGCTCGCTGGCCGGGAAGGAGGGGGGGAGCAGTCAGCTGGCGGCAGCCCCTCATGACGGCGAGCTGCGGCTGCCAGGAGCTGGCACTGCCATAGGGCGGCGAGGCTGGCTGGCCAGGAAGGAGGGGGGGAGCAGTCAGCTGGCGGCAGCCACTAATGACGGCGAGCTGCGGCTGCCATCAGCTGGCACTCTGCCATAGGGCGACGAGGCTCGCTGGCCGGGAAGGAGGGGGGGAGCAGTCAGCTGGCGGCAGCCCCTCATGACGGCGAGCTGCGGCTGCCAGAAGCTGGCACTCTGCCATATGGCAACGAGTTTCACTGGCAGTGAAGGAGGGGGGGAGCAGTTAGCTTGCGGCAGCCCCTCATGACGGCGAGCTGCGGCTGCCAGGAGCTGGCACTCTGCGATAAGGCGACGAGGCTCGCTGGCCGTGAAGGAGGGGGGGAGCAGTCAGCTGGCGGTAACCCCTCATGACGGCGAGCTGCGGCTGCCAGGAGCTGGCACTCTTCCATAGGGCGACGAGGTTCACTGGCCGTGAAGGAGTGGGGGAGCAGTCAGCTGGCGGCAGCCCCTCATGGCGGCGAGCTGCGGCTGCCATCAGCAGGCACTCTGCCATATAGCGACGAGTATCACTGGCCGTGAAGGAGGGGGGGAGCATTTAGCTGGCGGCAGCCCCTCATGACGGCAAGCTGCGGATGCCAGGAGCTGGCACTCTGCGATAGGGCGACGAGGCTCGCTGGCCGTGAAGGAGGGTGGGAGCAGTCAGCTGGCGGTAACCCCTCATGACGGCGAGCTGCGGCTGCCAGGAGCAGGCACTCTGCCAAAGGGCAACGAGGTTCACTGGCCGTAAAGGGGGGGGGGGAGCAGTCAGCTGGTGGTAGCCCCTCATGACGGCGAGCTGCGGCTGCCAGGAGCTGGCACTCTGCCATAGGGCGACGAGTTTCACTGGCCGGGAAGGAGGAGGGGAGCAGTCAGAGGCGGCAGCCCCTCATTGCGGCAAGCTGCGGCTGCCAGGAGCTGGCACTCTGCCATAGGGCGACGAGGCTCGCTGGCCGGAAGGAGGGGGGGAGCAGTCAGCTGGCGGCAGTCCCTCATGGCGGCGAGCTGCGGCTGCCAGGAGCTGGCACTCTGCCATAGGGCAACGAGGCTCGCTGGCCGGAAGGAGGGGGGGAGCAGACAGCTGGCGGCAGCCCCTAATGAGGGCAAGCTGCGGCTTCCAGGAGCTGGCACTCTGCCATAGGGCGACGAGGCTCGCTGGCCGGAAGGAGGGGGGAGCAGTCAGCTGGCGGCAGCCCCTCATGGCGGCGAGCTGCGGCTGCCAGCAGCTGGCACTCTGCCATAGGGCGACGAGGCTCGCTGCCGGAAGGAAGGGGGGAGCAGTCAGCTGGCGGCAGTCCCTCATGGCGGCGAGCTGCGGCTGCCAGGAGCTGGCACTCTGCCATAGGGCAACGAGGCTCGCTGGCCGGAAGAAGGGGGGGAGCAGTTAGCTTGCGGCAGCCCCTCATGGCGGCGAGCTGCGGCTGCCAGCAGCTGGCACTATGCCATAGGGCAAAGAGGCCTTCTGGCCGGAAAGGAGGGGGGGAGCAGTCAGCTGGCGGCAGCCACTCATGACGGCGAGCTGCGGCTGCCATCAGCTGGCACTCTGCCATAGGGCGACGAGGCTCGCTGGATGGGTAGGAAGGGGGGAGCAGTCAGCTGGCGGCAGCCCCTAATGGCGGCGAGCTGCGGCTGCCATCAGCTGGCACTCTGCCATAGGGCGACGAGGCTCGCTGGATGGGAAGGAAGGGGGGAGCTGTCAGATGGCGGCAGCCCCTAATGGCGGCGAGCTGCGGCTGCCATCAGCTGGCACTCTGCCATAGGGCGACGAGGCTCGCTTGATGGGAAGGAAGGGGGGAGCTGTCAGCTGGCGGCAGCCCCTAATGGCGGCGAGCTGCGGCTGCCAGGAGCTGGCACTCTGCCATAGGGCGACGAGGCTCGCTGGCCGGAAGGAGGGGGGAGCAGTCAGCTGTCGGCAGCCCCTCATGGCGGCGAGCTGCGGCTGCCAGCAGCTGGCACTCTGCCATAGGGCGACGAGGCTCGCTGGCCGGAAGGAGGGGGGAGCAGTAAGCTGGCGGCAGCCCCTCATGGCGGCGAGCTGCGGCTGCCAGCAGCTGGCACTCTGCCATAGGGCGACGAGGCTCGCTGGCCGGAAGGAAGGGGGGAGCAGTCAGCTGGCGGCAGTCCCTCATGGCGGCGAGCTGCGGCTGCCAGGAGCTGGCACTCTGCCATAGGGCAACGAGGCTCGCTGGCCGGAAGAAGGGGGGGAGCAGTTAGCTTGCGGCAGCCCCTCATGGCGGCGAGCTGCGGCTGCCAGCAGCTGGCACTATGCCATAGGGCAAAGAGGCCTTCTGGCCGGAAAGGAGGGGGGGAGCAGTCAGCTGGCGGCAGCCACTCATGACGGCGAGCTGCGGCTGCCATCAGCTGGCACTCTGCCATAGGGCGACGAGGCTCGCTGGGTGGGAAGGAAGGGGGGAGCAGTCAGCTGGCGGCAGCCCCTAATGGCGGCGAGCTGCGGCTGCCATCAGCTGGCACTCTGCCATAGGGCGACGAGGCTCGCTGGATGGGAAGGAAGGGGGGAGCTGTCAGATGGCGGCAGCCCCTAATGGCGGCGAGCTGCGGCTGCCATCAGCTGGCACTCTGCCATAGGGCGACGAGGCTCGCTTGATGGGAAGGAAGGGGGGAGCTGTCAGCTGGCGGCAGCCCCTCATGGCGGCAAGCTGCCGCTGCCAGCAGCTGGCACTCTGCCATAGCGCAACGAGGCTCGCTGGCTGGAAGGAGGTGGGGAGCAGTCAGCTGGCGGCAGTCCCTCATGGCGGCGAGTTGCGGCTGTTAGCAGCTGGCACTCTGCCATAGGGCAACGAGGCCTGCTGGCCGGAAAGGAGGGGGGGAGCAGTCAGCTGGCGGCAGCCCCTCATGACGGCGAGCTGCGGCTGCCAGGAGCTGGCACTCTGCCATAGGGCAAAAAGGTTCACTGGCCGAGGTGGAGGGGGGGAGCAGTCAGCTGGCGGCAGCCCCTCATGACGGCGAGCTGCGGCTGCCAGGAGCTGGCACTCTGCCATAGGGCGACGAGGCTCGCTGGCCGGGAAGGAGGGGGGGAGCAGTCAGTTGGCGGCAGCCCCTCATGACGGCGAGCTGCGGCTGCCAGCGGCTGGCACTCTGCCATAGGGCAACGAGGCCTGCTGGCCGGAAAGGAGGGGGGGAGCAGTCAGCTGGCGGCTACCCCTCATGACGGCGAGCTGCGGCTGCCAGGAGCTGGCACTCTGCCATAGGGCAACAAGGTTTACTGGCCGAGAAGGAGGGGGGGAGCAGTCAGCTGGCGGCAGCCCCTCATGACGGCGAGCTGCGGCTGCCAGGAGCTGGCACTCTGCCATAGGGCAACGAGGCTCGCTGGCTGGAAGGAGGGGGGGAGCAGTCAGCTGGCGGCAGCCCCTCATGACGGCGAGCTGCGGCTGCCATCAGCTGGCACTCTGCCATAGAGCGACGAGGCTTCCTGGGCAGGAAGGGGGGGGGGGGAGCAGTCAGTTGGCGGCAGCCCCTCATGACGGCGAGCTGCGGCTGCCAGCAGCTGGCACTCTGCCATAGGGCAACGAGGCCTGCTGGCCGGAAAGGAGGGGGGGAGCAGTCAGCTGGCGGCTACCCCTCATGACGGCGAGCTGCGGCTGCCAGGAGCTGGCACTCTGCCATAGGGCAACAAGGTTTACTGGCCGAGAAGGAGGGGGGGAGCAGTCAGCTGGCGGCAGCCCCTCATGACGGCGAGCTGCGGCTGCCAGGAGCTGGCACTCTGCCATAGGGCGACGAGGATCACTGGCCGGGAAGGAGGGGGGGAGCAGTCAGCTGGCGGCAGCCCCTCATGACGGCGAGCTGCGGCTGCCAGGAGCTGGCACTCTGCCATAGGGCGTCGAGTATCGCTGGCCGGAAAGGAGGGGGGGAGCAGTCAGCTGGCAGCAGCCCCACATGACGGCGAACTGCGGCTGCCAGGAGCTGGCACTCTGCCATAGGGCAACGAGGTTCACTGGCCGGGAAGGAGGGGGGGAGCAGTCAGCTGGCGGCAGCCCCTCATGACGGCGAGCTGCGGCTGCCAGCAGCTGGCACTCTGCCATAGGGCAACGAGGCCTGATGGCCGGAAAGGAGGGGGGGAGCAGTCAGCTGGCGGCAGCCCCTCATGACGGCGAGCTGCGGCTGCCAGGAGCTGGCACTCTGCCATAGGGCAACGAGGCTCGCTGGCCGTGAAGGAGGGGGGGAGCAGTCAGCTGGCGGTAACCCCTCATGACGGCGAGCTGCGGCTGCCAGGAGCTGGCACTCTTCCATAGGGCGACGAGGTTCACTGGCCGTGAAGGAGTGGGGGAGCAGTCAGCTGGCGGCAGCCCCTCATGGCGGCGAGCTGCGGCTGCCATCAGCAGGCACTCTGCCATATAGCGACGAGTATCACTGGCCGTGAAGGAGGGGGGGAGCATTTAGCTGGCGGCAGCCCCTCATGACGGCAAGCTGCGGATGCCAGGAGCTGGCACTCTGCGATAGGGCGACGAGGCTCGCTGGCCGTGAAGGAGGGTGGGAGCAGTCAGCTGGCGGTAACCCCTCATGACGGCGAGCTGCGGCTGCCAGGAGCAGGCACTCTGCCAAAGGGCAACGAGGTTCACTGGCCTTAAAGGGGGGGGGGGAGCAGTCAGCTGGTGGTAGCCCCTCATGACGGCGAGCTGCGGCTGCCAGGAGCTGGCACTCTGCCATAGGGCGACGAGTTTCACTGGCCGGGAAGGAGGAGGGGAGCAGTCAGAGGCGGCAGCCCCTCATTGCGGCAAGCTGCGGCTGCCAGGAGCTGGCACTCTGCCATAGGGCGACGAGGCTCGCTGGCCGGAAGGAGGGGGGGAGCAGTCAGCTGGCTGCAGCCCCTCATGACGGCGAGCTGCGGCTGCCAGCAGCTGGCACTCTGCCATAGGGCAACGAGGATCGCTGGCTGGAAAGAGGGGGGGAGCAGTCAGCTGGCGGCAGCCCCTCATGATGGCGAGCTGCGGCTGCCAGCAGCTGGCACTATGCCATAGGGCAAAGAGGCCTTCTGGCCGGAAAGGAGGGGGGGGAGCAGTCAGCTGGCAGCAGCCCCTCATGACGGCGAACTGCGGCTGCCAGCAGCTGGCACTCTGCCATAGGGCGACGAGGCTTGCTGGGCAGGAAGGGGGGGGGGACAGTCATTTGGCGGCAGCCCCTCATGACGGCGAGCTGCGGCTGCCAGCAGCTGGCACTCTGCCATAGGCCAACGAGGCCTGCTGGCCGGAAAGGAGGGGGGGAGCAGTCAGCTGGCGGCTACCCCTCATGACGGCGAGCTGCGGCTGCCAGGAGCTGGCACTCTGCCATAGGGCAACAAGGTTTACTGGCCGAGAAGGAGGGGGGGAGCAGTCAGCTGGCGGCAGCCCCTCATGACGGCGAGCTGCGGCTGCCAGGAGCTGGCACTCTGCCATAGGGCGACGAGGATCACTGGCCGGGAAGGAGGGGGGGAGCAGTCAGCTGGCGGCAGCCCCTCATGACGGCGAGCTGCGGCTGCCAGGAGCTGGCACTCTGCCATAGGGCGACGAGTATCGCTGGCCGGAAAGGAGGGGGGGAGAAGTCAGCTGGCAGCAGCCCCACATGACGGCGAACTGCGGCTGCCAGGAGCTGGCACTCTGCCATAGGGCAACGAGGTTCACTGGCCGGAAAGGAGGGGGGGAGCAGTCAGCTGGCGGTAGCCACTCATGACGGCGAGCTGCGGCTGCCAGCAGCTGGCACTCTGCCATAGGGCAACGAGGCCTGCTGGCCGGGAAGGAGGGGCGGATCAGTCAGCTGGCGGCAGCCCCTCATGGCGGCGAGCTGCGGCTGCCAGCATCTGGCACTCTGCCATAGGGCAACGAGGCCTGCTGGCCGGAAAGGAGGGGGGAGCAGTCAGCTGGCGGCAGCCCCTCATGACGGCGAGCTGCGGCTGCCAGGAGCTGGCACTCTTCCATAGGGCAACGAGGCTCGCTGGCCGGAAGGAGGGGGGGAGCAGTCAGCTGGCGGCAGCCCCTCATGACGGCGAGCTGCTGCTGCCAGCAGCTGGCACTCTGCCATAGGGCAACGAGGCTCGCTTGCTGGAAGGAGGGGGGGAGCAGTCAGCTGGCGGCAGCCCCTCATGACGGCGAGCTGCGGCTGCCAGCAGCTGGCACTATGCCATAGGGCAAAGAGGCCTTCTGGCCGGAAAGGAGGGGGGGGAGCAGTCAGCTGGCAGCAGCCCCTCATGACGGCGAGCTGCGGCTGCCAGCAGCTGGCACTCTGCCATAGGGCAACGAGGCTCGCTGGCTGGAAGGAGGTGGGGAGCAGTCAGCTGGCGGCAGTCCCTCATGGCGGCGAGTTGCGGCTGTTAGCAGCTGGCACTCTGCCATAGGGCAACGAGGCCTGCTGGCCGGAAAGGAGGGGGGGAGCAGTCAGCTGGCGGCAGCCCCTCATGACGGCGAGCTGCGGCTGCCAGGAGCTGGCACTCTGCCATAGGGCAAAAAGGTTCACTGGCCGGGGTGGAGGGTGGGAGCAGTCAGCTGGCGGCAGCCCCTCATGACGGCGAGCTGCGGCTGCCAGGAGCTGGCACTCTGCCATAGGGCGACGAGGTTCACTGGCCGGGAAGGAGGGGGGGAGCAGTCAGCTGGCGGCAGCCCCTTATGACGGCGAACTGCGGCTGCCAGGAGCTGGCACTCTGCCATAGGGCGACGAGGCTCGCTGGCCGGGAAGGGGGGGGGGAGCAGTCAGCTAACGGCAGCCCCTCATGACGGCGAGCTGCGGCTGCCAGGAGCTGGCACTCTGCCATAGGGCGACGAGGCTCGCTGGCCGGTAAGGAGGGGGGGAGCAGTCAGCTGGCGGCAGCCCCTCATGACGGCGAGCTGCGGCTGCCAGGAGCTGGCACTGCCATAGGGCGGCGAGGCTGGCTGGCCAGGAAGGAGGGGGGGAGCAGTCAGCTGGCGGCAGCCACTAATGACGGCGAGCTGCGGCTGCCATCAGCTGGCACTCTGCCATAGGGCGACGAGGCTCGCTGGCCGGGAAGGAGGGGGGGAGCAGTCAGCTGGCGGAGGCCCCTCATGACGGAGAGCTGCGGCTGCCAGGAGCTGGCACTCTGACATATGGCAACGAGTTTCACTGGCAGTGAAGGAGGGGGGGAGCATTCAGCTGGCGGTAGCCCCTCATGACGGCGAGCTGCGGCTGCCAGGAGCTGGCACTCTGCCATAGGGCGACGAGGCTCGCTGGCCGGTAAGGAGGGGGGGAGCAGTCAGCTGGCGGTAACCCCTCATGACGGCGAGCTGCGGCTGCCAGGAGCTGGCACTCTTCCATAGGGCTACGGGGTTCACTGGCCGTGAAGGAGTGGGGAACAGTCAGCTGGCGGCAGCCCCTCATGGCGGCGAGCTGCGGCTGCCATCAGCAGGCACTCTGCCATATGGCGACGAGTATCACTGGCCGTAAAGGAGGGGGGGAGCATTTAGCTGGCAGCAGACCCTCATGACGGCGAGCTGCGGATGCCAGGAGCTGGCACTCTGCGATAGGGCGACGAGGCTCGCTGGCCGTGAAGGAGGGGGGGAGCAGTCAGCTGGCGGTAACCCCTCATGACGGCGAGCTGCGGCTGCCAGGAGCTGGCACTCTGCCAAAGGGCAACGAGGTTCACTGGCCATAAAGGGGGGGGGGAGCAGTCAGCTGGCGGTAGCCCCTCATGACGGCGAGCTGCGGCTGCCAGGAGCTGGCACTCTGCCATAGGGCGACGAGTTTCACTGGCCGGGAAGGAGGAGGGGAGCAGTCAGAGGCGGCAGCCCCTCATGAGGGGAGCTGCGGCTGCCAGCAGCTGGCACTCTGCCATAGGGCAACGAGGCTCGCTGGCTGGAAGGAGGTGGGGAGCAGTCAGCTGGCGGCAGTCCCTCATGGCGGCGAGTTGCGGCTGTTAGCAGCTGGCACTCTGCCAAAGGGCAACGAGGCCTGCTGGCCGGAAAGGAGGGGGGGAGCAGTCAGCTGGCGGCAGCCCCTCATGACGGCGAGCTGCGGCTGCCAGGAGCTGGCACTCTGCCATAGGGCAACGAGGCTCGCTGGCCGGAAGGAGGGGGGGAGCAGTCAGCTGGCGGCAGCCCCTCATGACGGCGAGCTGCGGCTGCCAGCAGCTGGCACTCTGCCAAAGGGCAACGAGGCTCGCTGGCTGGAAGGAGGTGGGGAGCAGTCAGCTGGCGGCATTCCCTCATGGCGGCGAGTTGCGGCTGTTAGCAGCTGGCACTTTGCCAAAGGGCAACGAGGCCTGCTGGCCGGAAAGGAAGGGGGGAGCAGTCAGCTGGCGGCAGCCCCTCATGACGGCGAGCTGCGGCTGCCAGGAGCTGGCACTCTGCCATAGGGCAACGAGGCTCGCTGGCCGGAAGGAGGGGGAGAGCAGTCAGCTGGCGGCAGCCCCTCATGACGGCGAGCTGCGGCTGCCAGCAGCTGGCACTCTGCCATAGGGCAACGAGGATCGCTGGCTGGAAAGAGGGGGGGAGCAGTCAGCTGGCGGCAGCCCCTCATGACGGCGAGCTGCGGCTGCCAGCAGCTGGCACTATGCCATAGGGCAAAGAGGCCTTCTGGCCGGAAAGGAGGGGGGGAGCAGTCAGCTGGCAGCAGCCCCTCATGACGGCGAGCTGCGGCTGCCAGCAGCTGGCACTCTGCCATAGGGCAACGAGGCTCGCTGGCTGGAAGGAGGTGGGGAGCAGTCAGCTGGCGGCAGTCCCTCATGGCGGCGAGTTGCGGCTGTTAGCAGCTGGCACTCTGCCATAGGGCAACGAGGCCTGCTGGCCGGAAAGGAGGGGGGAGCAGTCAGCTGGCGGCAGCCCCTTATGACGGCGAGCTGCGGCTGCCAGGAGCTGGCACTCTGCCATAGGGCAAAAAGGTTCACTGGCCGGGGTGGAGGGTGGGAGCAGTCAGCTGGCGGCAGCCCCTCATGACGGCGAGCTGCGGCTGCCAGGAGCTGGCACTCTGCCATATGGCGACGAGGTTCACTGGCCGGGAAGGAGGGGGGGAGCAGTCAGCTGGCGGCAGCCCCTAATGATGGCGAACTGCGGCTGCCAGGAGCTGGCACTCTGCCATAGGGCGACGAGGCTCGCTGGCCGGAAGGAGGGGGGGGAGCAGTCAGCTGGCGGCAGTCCCTCATGGCGGCGAGCTGCGGCTGCCAGGAGCTGGCACTCTGCCATAGGGCAACGAGGCTCGCTGGCCGGAAGGAGGGGGGGAGCAGACAGCTGGCGGCAGCCCCTCATGAGGGCAAGCTGCGGCTGCCAGGAGCTGGCACTCTGCCATAGGGCGACGAGGCTCGCTGACCGGAAGGAGGAGGGAGCAGTCAGCTGGCGGCAGCCCCTCATGGCGGCGAGCTGCGGCTGCCAGCAGCTGGCACTCTGCAATAGGGCGACGAGGCTCGCTGGCCGGAAGGAAGGGGGGAGCAGTCAGCTGGCGGCAGTCCCTCATGGCGGCGAGCTGCGGCTGCCAGGAGATGGCACTCTGCCATAGGGCAACGAGGCTCGCTGGCCGGAAGAAGGGGGGGAGCAGTTAGCTGGCGGCAGCCCCTCATGGCGGCGAGCTGCGGCTGCCAGCAGCTGGCACTATGCCATAGGGCAAAGAGGCCTTCTGGCCGGAAAGGAGGGGGGGAGCAGTCAGCTGGCGGCAGCCACTCATAACGGCAAGCTGCGGCTGCCAGCAGCTGGCACTCTGCCAAAGGGCAACGAGGCCTGCTGGCCGGAAAGGAGGGGGGGAGCAGTCAGCTGGCGGCAGCCCCTCATGACGGCGAGCTGCGGCTGCCAGGAGCTGGCACTCTGCCATAGGGCAACGAGGCTCGCTGGCCGGAAGGAGGGGGGGAGCAGTCAGCTGGCGGCAGCCCCTCATGACGGCGAGCTGCTGCTGCCAGCAGCTGGCACTCTGCCATAGGGCAACGAGGCTCGCTGGCTGGAAGGAGGGGGGGAGCAGTCAGCTGGCGGCAGCCCCTTATGACGGCGAACTGCGGCTGCCAGGAGCTGGCACTCTGCCATAGGGCGACGAGGCTCGCTGGCCGGGAAGGGGGGGGGGAGCAGACAGCTAACGGCAGCCCCTCATGACGGCGAGCTGCGGCTGCCAGGAGCTGGCACTCTGCCATAGGGCGACAAAGCTCGTTGGCCGGAAGTAGGGGAGGAACAGTCAGCTGGCGGCAGCCCCTAATGGCGGCGAGCTGCGGCTGCCAGCAGCTGGCACTCTGCCATAGGGCAACGAGGCTCGATGGCCGGAAGGAGGGGGGGAGTAGTCAACTAGCGGCAGCCCCTCATGGCGGCGAGCTGCGGCTGCCAGCAGCTGGCACTCTGCCATAGGGCGACGAGGCTCGCTGGCCGGAAAGGAGGGGGGGAGCAGTCAGCTGGCGGCAGCCCCACATGACGGCGAACTGCGGCTGCCAGGAGCTGGCACACTGCCATAGGGCGACGAGGCTCGCTGGCCGGGAAGGAGGGGGGGAGCAGTCAGCTGGCGGCAGCCCCTCATGACGGCGAGCTGCGGCTGCCAGGAGCTGGCACTGCCATAGGGCGGCGAGGCTGGCTGGCCAGGAAGGAGGGGGGGAGCAGTCAGCTGGCGGCAGCCACTAATGACGGCGAGCTGCGGCTGCCATCAGCTGGCACTCTGCCATAGGGCGACGAGGCTCGCTGGCCGGGAAGGAGGGGGGGAGCAGTCAGCTGGCGGCAGCCCCTCATGACGGCGAGCTGCGGCTGCCAGAAGCTGGCACTCTGCCATATGGCAACGAGTTTCACTGGCAGTGAAGGAGGGGGGGAGCAGTTAGCTTGCGGCAGCCCCTCATGACGGCGAGCTGCGGCTGCCAGGAGCTGGCACTCTGCGATAAGGCGACGAGGCTCGCTGGCCGTGAAGGAGGGGGGGAGCAGTCAGCTGGCGGTAACCCCTCATGACGGCGAGCTGCGGCTGCCAGGAGCTGGCACTCTTCCATAGGGCGACGAGGTTCACTGGCCGTGAAGGAGTGGGGGAGCAGTCAGCTGGCGGCAGCCCCTCATGGCGGCGAGCTGCGGCTGCCATCAGCAGGCACTCTGCCATATAGCGACGAGTATCACTGGCCGTGAAGGAGGGGGGGAGCATTTAGCTGGCGGCAGCCCCTCATGACGGCAAGCTGCGGATGCCAGGAGCTGGCACTCTGCGATAGGGCGACGAGGCTCGCTGGCCGTGAAGGAGGGTGGGAGCAGTCAGCTGGCGGTAACCCCTCATGACGGCGAGCTGCGGCTGCCAGGAGCAGGCACTCTGCCAAAGGGCAACGAGGTTCACTGGCCGTAAAGGGGGGGGGGGGAGCAGTCAGCTGGTGGTAGCCCCTCATGACGGCGAGCTGCGGCTGCCAGGAGCTGGCACTCTGCCATAGGGCGACGAGTTTCACTGGCCGGGAAGGAGGAGGGGAGCAGTCAGAGGCGGCAGCCCCTCATTGCGGCAAGCTGCGGCTGCCAGGAGCTGGCACTCTGCCATAGGGCGACGAGGCTCGCTGGCCGGAAGGAGGGGGGGAGCAGTCAGCTGGCGGCAGTCCCTCATGGCGGCGAGCTGCGGCTGCCAGGAGCTGGCACTCTGCCATAGGGCAACGAGGCTCGATGGCCGGAAGGAGGGGGGGAGCAGACAGCTGGCGGCAGCCCCTAATGAGGGCAAGCTGCGGCTTCCAGGAGCTGGCACTCTGCCATAGGGCGACGAGGCTCGCTGGCCGGAAGGAGGGGGGAGCAGTCAGCTGGCGGCAGCCCCTCATGGCGGCGAGCTGCGGCTGCCAGCAGCTGGCACTCTGCCATAGGGCGACGAGGCTCGCTGCCGGAAGGAAGGGGGGAGCAGTCAGCTGGCGGCAGTCCCTCATGGCGGCGAGCTGCGGCTGCCAGGAGCTGGCACTCTGCCATAGGGCAACGAGGCTCGCTGGCCGGAAGAAGGGGGGGAGCAGTTAGCTTGCGGCAGCCCCTCATGGCGGCGAGCTGCGGCTGCCAGCAGCTGGCACTATGCCATAGGGCAAAGAGGCCTTCTGGCCGGAAAGGAGGGGGGGAGCAGTCAGCTGGCGGCAGCCACTCATGACGGCGAGCTGCGGCTGCCATCAGCTGGCACTCTGCCATAGGGCGACGAGGCTCGCTGGATGGGTAGGAAGGGGGGAGCAGTCAGCTGGCGGCAGCCCCTAATGGCGGCGAGCTGCGGCTGCCATCAGCTGGCACTCTGCCATAGGGCGACGAGGCTCGCTGGATGGGAAGGAAGGGGGGAGCTGTCAGATGGCGGCAGCCCCTAATGGCGGCGAGCAGCGGCTGCCATCAGCTGGCACTCTGCCATAGGGCGACGAGGCTCGCTTGATGGGAAGGAAGGGGGGAGCTGTCAGCTGGCGGCAGCCCCTAATGGCGGCGAGCTGCGGCTGCCAGGAGCTGGCACTCTGCCATAGGGCGACGAGGCTCGCTGGCCGGAAGGAGGGGGGAGCAGTCAGCTGTCGGCAGCCCCTCATGGCGGCGAGCTGCGGCTGCCAGCAGCTGGCACTCTGCCATAGGGCGACGAGGCTCGCTGGCCGGAAGGAGGGGGGAGCAGTAAGCTGGCGGCAGCCCCTCATGGCGGCGAGCTGCGGCTGCCAGCAGCTGGCACTCTGCCATAGGGCGACGAGGCTCGCTGGCCGGAAGGAAGGGGGGAGCAGTCAGCTGGCGGCAGTCCCTCATGGCGGCGAGCTGCGGCTGCCAGGAGCTGGCACTCTGCCATAGGGCAACGAGGCTCGCTGGCCGGAAGAAGGGGGGGAGCAGTTAGCTTGCGGCAGCCCCTCATGGCGGCGAGCTGCGGCTGCCAGCAGCTGGCACTATGCCATAGGGCAAAGAGGCCTTCTGGCCGGAAAGGAGGGGGGGAGCAGTCAGCTGGCGGCAGCCACTCATGACGGCGAGCTGCGGCTGCCATCAGCTGGCACTCTGCCATAGGGCGACGAGGCTCGCTGGGTGGGAAGGAAGGGGGGAGCAGTCAGCTGGCGGCAGCCCCTAATGGCGGCGAGCTGCGGCTGCCATCAGCTGGCACTCTGCCATAGGGCGACGAGGCTCGCTGGATGGGAAGGAAGGGGGGAGCTGTCAGATGGCGGCAGCCCCTAATGGCGGCGAGCTGCGGCTGCCATCAGCTGGCACTCTGCCATAGGGCGACGAGGCTCGCTTGATGGGAAGGAAGGGGGGAGCTGTCAGCTGGCGGCAGCCCCTCATGGCGGCAAGCTGCCGCTGCCAGCAGCTGGCACTCTGCCAAAGCGCAACGAGGCTCGCTGGCTGGAAGGAGGTGGGGAGCAGTCAGCTGGCGGCAGTCCCTCATGGCGGCGAGTTGCGGCTGTTAGCAGCTGGCACTCTGCCATAGGGCAACGAGGCCTTCTGGCCGGAAAGGAGGGGGGAGCAGTCAGCTGGCGGCAGCCCCTCATGACGGCGAGCTGCGGCTGCCAGGAGCTGGCACTCTGCCATAGGGCAAAAAGGTTCACTGGCCGGGGTGGAGGGTGGGAGCAGTCAGCTGGCGGCAGCCCCTCATGACGGCGAGCTGCGGCTGCCAGGAGCTGGCACTCTGCCATATGGCGACGAGGTTCACTGGCCGGGAAGGAGGGGGGGAGCAGTCAGCTGGCGGCAGCCCCTAATGATGGCGAACTGCGGCTGCCAGGAGCTGGCACTCTGCCATAGGGCGACGAGGCTCGCTGGCCGGAAGGAGGGGGGGAGCAGTCAGCTGGCGGCAGTCCCTCATGGCGGCGAGCTGCGGCTGCCAGGAGCTGGCACTCTGCCATAGGGCAACGAGGCTCGCTGGCCGGAAGGAGGGGGGGAGCAGACAGCTGGCGGCAGCCCCTCATGAGGGCAAGCTGCGGCTGCCAGGAGCTGGCACTCTGCCATAGGGCGACGAGGCTCGCTGACCGGAAGGAGGAGGGAGCAGTCAGCTGGCGGCAGCCCCTCATGGCGGCGAGCTGCGGCTGCCAGCAGCTGGCACTCTGCAATAGGGCGACGAGGCTCGCTGGCCGGAAGGAAGGGGGGAGCAGTCAGCTGGCGGCAGTCCCTCATGGCGGCGAGCTGCGGCTGCCAGGAGATGGCACTCTGCCATAGGGCAACGAGGCTCGCTGGCCGGAAGAAGGGGGGGAGCAGTTAGCTGGCGGCAGCCCCTCATGGCGGCGAGCTGCGGCTGCCAGCAGCTGGCACTATGCCATAGGGCAAAGAGGCCTTCTGGCCGGAAAGGAGGGGGGGAGCAGTCAGCTGGCGGCAGCCACTCATAACGGCAAGCTGCGGCTGCCAGCAGCTGGCACTCTGCCATAGGGCAACGAGGCCTGCTGGCCGGAAAGGAGGGGGGGAGCAGTCAGCTGGCGGCAGCCCCTCATGACGGCGAGCTGCGGCTGCCAGGAGCTGGCACTCTGCCATAGGGCAACGAGGCTCGCTGGCCGGAAGGAGGGGGGGGAGCAGTCAGCTGGCGGCAGCCCCTCATGACGGCGAGCTGCTGCTGCCAGCAGCTGGCACTCTGCCATAGGGCAACGAGGCTCGCTGGCTGGAAGGAGGGGGGGAGCAGTCAGCTGGCGGCAGCCCCTCATGACGGCGAGCTGCGGCTGCCAGCAGCTGGCACTATGCCATAGGGCAAAGAGGCCTTCTGGCCGGAAAGGAGGGGGGGGGAGCAGTCAGCTGGCAGCAGCCCCTCATGACGGCGAGCTGCGGCTGCCAGCAGCTGGCACTCTGCCATAGGGCAACGAGGCTCGCTGGCTGGAAGGAGGTGGGGAGCAGTCAGCTGGCGGCAGTCCCTCATGGCGGCGAGTTGCGGCTGTTAGCAGCTGGCACTCTGCCATAGGGCAACGAGGCCTGCTGGCCGGAAAGGAGGGGGGGAGCAGTCAGCTGGCGGCAGCCCCTCATGACGGCGAGCTGCGGCTGCCAGGAGCTGGCACTCTGCCATAGGGCAAAAAGGTTCACTGGCCGGGGTGGAGGGTGGGAGCAGTCAGCTGGCGGCAGCCCCTCATGACGGCGAGCTGCGGCTGCCAGGAGCTGGCACTCTGCCATAGGGCGACGAGGTTCACTGGCCGGGAAGGAGGGGGGGAGCAGTCAGCTGGCGGCAGCCCCTTATGACGGCGAACTGCGGCTGCCAGGAGCTGGCACTCTGCCATAGGGCGACGAGGCTCGCTGGCCGGGAAGGGGGGGGGGGAGCAGACAGCTAACGGCAGCCCCTCATGACGGCGAGCTGCGGCTGCCAGGAGCTGGCACTCTGCCATAGGGCGACAAAGCTCGTTGGCCGGAAGTAGGGGAGGAACAGTCAGCTGGCGGCAGCCCCTAATGGCGGCGAGCTGCGGCTGCCAGCAGCTGGCACTCTGCCATAGGGCAACGAGGCTCGATGGCCGGAAGGAGGGGGGGAGTAGTCAACTAGCGGCAGCCCCTCATGGCGGCGAGCTGCGGCTGCCAGCAGCTGGCACTCTGCCATAGGGCGACGAGGCTCGCTGGCCGGAAAGGAGGGGGGGAGCAGTCAGCTGGCGGCAGCCCCACATGACGGCGAACTGCGGCTGCCAGGAGCTGGCACACTGCCATAGGGCGACGAGGCTCGCTGGCCGGGAAGGAGGGGGGGAGCAGTCAGCTGGCGGCAGCCCCTCATGACGGCGAGCTGCGGCTGCCAGGAGCTGGCACTGCCATAGGGCGGCGAGGCTGGCTGGCCAGGAAGGAGGGGGGGAGCAGTCAGCTGGCGGCAGCCACTAATGACGGCGAGCTGCGGCTGCCATCAGCTGGCACTCTGCCATAGGGCGACGAGGCTCGCTGGCCGGGAAGGAGGGGGGGAGCAGTCAGCTGGCGGCAGCCCCTCATGACGGCGAGCTGCGGCTGCCAGAAGCTGGCACTCTGCCATATGGCAACGAGTTTCACTGGCAGTGAAGGAGGGGGGGAGCAGTTAGCTTGCGGCAGCCCCTCATGACGGCGAGCTGCGGCTGCCAGGAGCTGGCACTCTGCGATAAGGCGACGAGGCTCGCTGGCCGTGAAGGAGGGGGGGAGCAGTCAGCTGGCGGTAACCCCTCATGACGGCGAGCTGCGGCTGCCAGGAGCTGGCACTCTTCCATAGGGCGACGAGGTTCACTGGCCGTGAAGGAGTGGGGGAGCAGTCAGCTGGCGGCAGCCCCTCATGGCGGCGAGCTGCGGCTGCCATCAGCAGGCACTCTGCCATATAGCGACGAGTATCACTGGCCGTGAAGGAGGGGGGGAGCATTTAGCTGGCGGCAGCCCCTCATGACGGCAAGCTGCGGATGCCAGGAGCTGGCACTCTGCGATAGGGCGACGAGGCTCGCTGGCCGTGAAGGAGGGTGGGAGCAGTCAGCTGGCGGTAACCCCTCATGACGGCGAGCTGCGGCTGCCAGGAGCAGGCACTCTGCCAAAGGGCAACGAGGTTCACTGGCCGTAAAGGGGGGGGGGGGAGCAGTCAGCTGGTGGTAGCCCCTCATGACGGCGAGCTGCGGCTGCCAGGAGCTGGCACTCTGCCATAGGGCGACGAGTTTCACTGGCCGGGAAGGAGGAGGGGAGCAGTCAGAGGCGGCAGCCCCTCATTGCGGCAAGCTGCGGCTGCCAGGAGCTGGCACTCTGCCATAGGGCGACGAGGCTCGCTGGCCGGAAGGAGGGGGGGAGCAGTCAGCTGGCGGCAGTCCCTCATGGCGGCGAGCTGCGGCTGCCAGGAGCTGGCACTCTGCCATAGGGCAACGAGGCTCGCTGGCCGGAAGGAGGGGGGGAGCAGACAGCTGGCGGCAGCCCCTAATGAGGGCAAGCTGCGGCTTCCAGGAGCTGGCACTCTGCCATAGGGCGACGAGGCTCGCTGGCCGGAAGGAGGGGGGAGCAGTCAGCTGGCGGCAGCCCCTCATGGCGGCGAGCTGCGGCTGCCAGCAGCTGGCACTCTGCCATAGGGCGACGAGGCTCGCTGCCGGAAGGAAGGGGGGAGCAGTCAGCTGGCGGCAGTCCCTCATGGCGGCGAGCTGCGGCTGCCAGGAGCTGGCACTCTGCCATAGGGCAACGAGGCTCGCTGGCCGGAAGAAGGGGGGGAGCAGTTAGCTTGCGGCAGCCCCTCATGGCGGCGAGCTGCGGCTGCCAGCAGCTGGCACTATGCCATAGGGCAAAGAGGCCTTCTGGCCGGAAAGGAGGGGGGGAGCAGTCAGCTGGCGGCAGCCACTCATGACGGCGAGCTGCGGCTGCCATCAGCTGGCACTCTGCCATAGGGCGACGAGGCTCGCTGGATGGGTAGGAAGGGGGGAGCAGTCAGCTGGCGGCAGCCCCTAATGGCGGCGAGCTGCGGCTGCCATCAGCTGGCACTCTGCCATAGGGCGACGAGGCTCGCTGGATGGGAAGGAAGGGGGGAGCTGTCAGATGGCGGCAGCCCCTAATGGCGGCGAGCTGCGGCTGCCATCAGCTGGCACTCTGCCATAGGGCGACGAGGCTCGCTTGATGGGAAGGAAGGGGGGAGCTGTCAGCTGGCGGCAGCCCCTAATGGCGGCGAGCTGCGGCTGCCAGGAGCTGGCACTCTGCCATAGGGCGACGAGGCTCGCTGGCCGGAAGGAGGGGGGAGCAGTCAGCTGTCGGCAGCCCCTCATGGCGGCGAGCTGCGGCTGCCAGCAGCTGGCACTCTGCCATAGGGCGACGAGGCTCGCTGGCCGGAAGGAGGGGGGAGCAGTAAGCTGGCGGCAGCCCCTCATGGCGGCGAGCTGCGGCTGCCAGCAGCTGGCACTCTGCCATAGGGCGACGAGGCTCGCTGGCCGGAAGGAAGGGGGGAGCAGTCAGCTGGCGGCAGTCCCTCATGGCGGCGAGCTGCGGCTGCCAGGAGCTGGCACTCTGCCATAGGGCAACGAGGCTCGCTGGCCGGAAGAAGGGGGGGAGCAGTTAGCTTGCGGCAGCCCCTCATGGCGGCGAGCTGCGGCTGCCAGCAGCTGGCACTATGCCATAGGGCAAAGAGGCCTTCTGGCCGGAAAGGAGGGGGGGAGCAGTCAGCTGGCGGCAGCCACTCATGACGGCGAGCTGCGGCTGCCATCAGCTGGCACTCTGCCATAGGGCGACGAGGCTCGCTGGGTGGGAAGGAAGGGGGGAGCAGTCAGCTGGCGGCAGCCCCTAATGGCGGCGAGCTGCGGCTGCCATCAGCTGGCACTCTGCCATAGGGCGACGTGGCTCGCTGGATGGGAAGGAAGGGGGGAGCTGTCAGATGGCGGCAGCCCCTAATGGCGGCGAGCTGCGGCTGCCATCAGCTGGCACTCTGCCATAGGGCGACGAGGCTCGCTTGATGGGAAGGAAGGGGGGAGCTGTCAGCTGGCGGCAGCCCCTCATGGCGGCAAGCTGCCGCTGCCAGCAGCTGGCACTCTGCCATAGCGCAACGAGGCTCGCTGGCTGGAAGGAGGTGGGGAGCAGTCAGCTGGCGGCAGTCCCTCATGGCGGCGAGTTGCGGCTGTTAGCAGCTGGCACTCTGCCATAGGGCAACGAGGCCTGCTGGCCGGAAAGGAGGGGGGGAGCAGTCAGCTGGCGGCAGCCCCTCATGACGGCGAGCTGCGGCTGCCAGGAGCTGGCACTCTGCCATAGGGCAAAAAGGTTCACTGGCCGAGGTGGAGGGGGGGAGCAGTCAGCTGGCGGCAGCCCCTCATGACGGCGAGCTGCGGCTGCCAGGAGCTGGCACTCTGCCATAGGGCGACGAGGCTCGCTGGCCGGGAAGGAGGGGGGGAGCAGTCAGTTGGCGGCAGCCCCTCATGACGGCGAGCTGCGGCTGCCAGCGGCTGGCACTCTGCCATAGGGCAACGAGGCCTGCTGGCCGGAAAGGAGGGGGGGAGCAGTCAGCTGGCGGCTACCCCTCATGACGGCGAGCTGCGGCTGCCAGGAGCTGGCACTCTGCCATAGGGCAACAAGGTTTACTGGCCGAGAAGGAGGGGGGGAGCAGTCAGCTGGCGGCAGCCCCTCATGACGGCGAGCTGCGGCTGCCAGGAGCTGGCACTCTGCCATAGGGCAACGAGGCTCGCTGGCTGGAAGGAGGGGGGGAGCAGTCAGCTGGCGGCAGCCCCTCATGACGGCGAGCTGCGGCTGCCATCAGCTGGCACTCTGCCATAGAGCGACGAGGCTTCCTGGGCAGGAAGGGGGGGGGGGAGCAGTCAGTTGGCGGCAGCCCCTCATGACGGCGAGCTGCGGCTGCCAGCAGCTGGCACTCTGCCATAGGGCAACGAGGCCTGCTGGCCGGAAAGGAGGGGGGGAGCAGTCAGCTGGCGGCTACCCCTCATGACGGCGAGCTGCGGCTGCCAGGAGCTGGCACTCTGCCATAGGGCAACAAGGTTTACTGGCCGAGAAGGAGGGGGGGAGCAGTCAGCTGGCGGCAGCCCCTCATGACGGCGAGCTGCGGCTGCCAGGAGCTGGCACTCTGCCATAGGGCGACGAGGATCACTGGCCGGGAAGGAGGGGGGGAGCAGTCAGCTGGCGGCAGCCCCTCATGACGGCGAGCTGCGGCTGCCAGGAGCTGGCACTCTGCCATAGGGCGTCGAGTATCGCTGGCCGGAAAGGAGGGGGGGAGCAGTCAGCTGGCAGCAGCCCCACATGACGGCGAACTGCGGCTGCCAGGAGCTGGCACTCTGCCATAGGGCAACGAGGTTCACTGGCCGGGAAGGAGGGGGGGAGCAGTCAGCTGGCGGCAGCCCCTCATGACGGCGAGCTGCGGCTGCCAGCAGCTGGCACTCTGCCATAGGGCAACGAGGCCTGATGGCCGGAAAGGAGGGGGGGAGCAGTCAGCTGGCGGCAGCCCCTCATGACGGCGAGCTGCGGCTGCCAGGAGCTGGCACTCTGCCATAGGGCAACGAGGCTCGCTGGCCGTGAAGGAGGGGGGGAGCAGTCAGCTGGCGGTAACCCCTCATGACGGCGAGCTGCGGCTGCCAGGAGCTGGCACTCTTCCATAGGGCGACGAGGTTCACTGGCCGTGAAGGAGTGGGGGAGCAGTCAGCTGGCGGCAGCCCCTCATGGCGGCGAGCTGCGGCTGCCATCAGCAGGCACTCTGCCATATAGCGACGAGTATCACTGGCCGTGAAGGAGGGGGGGAGCATTTAGCTGGCGGCAGCCCCTCATGACGGCAAGCTGCGGATGCCAGGAGCTGGCACTCTGCGATAGGGCGACGAGGCTCGCTGGCCGTGAAGGAGGGTGGGAGCAGTCAGCTGGCGGTAACCCCTCATGACGGCGAGCTGCGGCTGCCAGGAGCAGGCACTCTGCCAAAGGGCAACGAGGTTCACTGGCCGTAAAGGGGGGGGGGGGAGCAGTCAGCTGGTGGTAGCCCCTCATGACGGCGAGCTGCGGCTGCCAGGAGCTGGCACTCTGCCATAGGGCGACGAGTTTCACTGGCCGGGAAGGAGGAGGGGAGCAGTCAGAGGCGGCAGCCCCTCATTGCGGCAAGCTGCGGCTGCCAGGAGCTGGCACTCTGCCATAGGGCGACGAGGCTCGCTGGCCGGAAGGAGGGGGGGAGCAGTCAGCTGGCGGCAGTCCCTCATGGCGGCGAGCTGCGGCTGCCAGGAGCTGGCACTCTGCCATAGGGCAACGAGGCTCGCTGGCCGGAAGGAGGGGGGGAGCAGACAGCTGGCGGCAGCCCCTAATGAGGGCAAGCTGCGGCTTCCAGGAGCTGGCACTCTGCCATAGGGCGACGAGGCTCGCTGGCCGGAAGGAGGGGGGAGCAGTCAGCTGGCGGCAGCCCCTCATGGCGGCGAGCTGCGGCTGCCAGCAGCTGGCACTCTGCCATAGGGCGACGAGGCTCGCTGCCGGAAGGAAGGGGGGAGCAGTCAGCTGGCGGCAGTCCCTCATGGCGGCGAGCTGCGGCTGCCAGGAGCTGGCACTCTGCCATAGGGCAACGAGGCTCGCTGGCCGGAAGAAGGGGGGGAGCAGTTAGCTTGCGGCAGCCCCTCATGGCGGCGAGCTGCGGCTGCCAGCAGCTGGCACTATGCCATAGGGCAAAGAGGCCTTCTGGCCGGAAAGGAGGGGGGGAGCAGTCAGCTGGCGGCAGCCACTCATGACGGCGAGCTGCGGCTGCCATCAGCTGGCACTCTGCCATAGGGCGACGAGGCTCGCTGGATGGGTAGGAAGGGGGGAGCAGTCAGCTGGCGGCAGCCCCTAATGGCGGCGAGCTGCGGCTGCCATCAGCTGGCACTCTGCCATAGGGCGACGAGGCTCGCTGGATGGGAAGGAAGGGGGGAGCTGTCAGATGGCGGCAGCCCCTAATGGCGGCGAGCTGCGGCTGCCATCAGCTGGCACTCTGCCATAGGGCGACGAGGCTCGCTTGATGGGAAGGAAGGGGGGAGCTGTCAGCTGGCGGCAGCCCCTAATGGCGGCGAGCTGCGGCTGCCAGGAGCTGGCACTCTGCCATAGGGCGACGAGGCTCGCTGGCCGGAAGGAGGGGGGAGCAGTCAGCTGTCGGCAGCCCCTCATGGCGGCGAGCTGCGGCTGCCAGCAGCTGGCACTCTGCCATAGGGCGACGAGGCTCGCTGGCCGGAAGGAGGGGGGAGCAGTAAGCTGGCGGCAGCCCCTCATGGCGGCGAGCTGCGGCTGCCAGCAGCTGGCACTCTGCCATAGGGCGACGAGGCTCGCTGGCCGGAAGGAAGGGGGGAGCAGTCAGCTGGCGGCAGTCCCTCATGGCGGCGAGCTGCGGCTGCCAGGAGCTGGCACTCTGCCATAGGGCAACGAGGCTCGCTGGCCGGAAGAAGGGGGGGAGCAGTTAGCTTGCGGCAGCCCCTCATGGCGGCGAGCTGCGGCTGCCAGCAGCTGGCACTATGCCATAGGGCAAAGAGGCCTTCTGGCCGGAAAGGAGGGGGGGAGCAGTCAGCTGGCGGCAGCCACTCATGACGGCGAGCTGCGGCTGCCATCAGCTGGCACTCTGCCATAGGGCGACGAGGCTCGCTGGTTGGGAAGGAAGGGGGGAGCAGTCAGCTGCCGGCAGCCCCTAATGGCGGCGAGCTGCGGCTGCCATCAGCTGGCACTCTGCCATAGGGCGACGAGGCTCGCTGGATGGGAAGGAAGGGGGGAGCTGTCAGATGGCGGCAGCCCCTAATGGCGGCGAGCTGCGGCTGCCATCAGCTGGCACTCTGCCATAGGGCGACGAGGCTCGCTTGATGGGAAGGAAGGGGGGAGCTGTCAGCTGGCGGCAGCCCCTCATGGCGGCAAGCTGCCGCTGCCAGCAGCTGGCACTCTGCCATAGCGCAACGAGGCTCGCTGGCTGGAAGGAGGTGGGGAGCAGTCAGCTGGCGGCAGTCCCTCATGGCGGCGAGTTGCGGCTGTTAGCAGCTGGCACTCTGCCATAGGGCAACGAGGCCTGCTGGCCGGAAAGGAGGGGGGGAGCAGTCAGCTGGCGGCAGCCCCTCATGACGGCGAGCTGCGGCTGCCAGGAGCTGGCACTCTGCCATAGGGCAAAAAGGTTCACTGGCCGAGGTGGAGGGGGGGAGCAGTCAGCTGGCGGCAGCCCCTCATGACGGCGAGCTGCGGCTGCCAGGAGCTGGCACTCTGCCATAGGGCGACGAGGCTCGCTGGCCGGGAAGGAGGGGGGGAGCAGTCAGCTGGCGGAGGCCCCTCATGACGGCGAGCTGCGGCTTCCATCAGCTGGCACTCTGCCATAGGGCGACAAAGCTCGCTGGCCGGAAGTAGGGGAGGAACAGTCAGCTGGCGGCAGCCCCTCATGGCGGCGAGCTGCGGCTGCCAGCAGCTGGCACTCTGCCATAGGGCGACGAGGTTCACTGGCCGGGAAGAAGGGGGGGAGCAGTCAGCTGGCGGCAGCCCCTTATGACGGCGAACTGCGGCTGCCAGGAGCTGGCACTCTGCCATAGGGTGACGAGGCTCGCTGGCTGGTAAGGGGGGGGGAGCAGTCAGCTGGCGGCAGCCCCTCATTACGGCGAGCTGCGGCTGCCATCAGCTGGCACTCTGCCATAGAGCGACGAGGCTTCCTGGGAAGGAAGGGGGGGGGGGAGCAGTCAGTTGGCGGCAGCCCCTCATGACGGCGAGCTGCGGCTGCCAGAGGCTGGCACTCTGCCATAGGGCAACGAGGCCTGCTGGCCGGAAAGGAGGGGGGGAGCAGTCAGCTGGCGGCTACCCCTCATGACGGCGAGCTGCGGCTGCCAGGAGCTGGCACTCTGCCATAGGGCAACAAGGTTTACTGGCCGAGAAGGAGGGGGGGAGCAGTCAGCTGGCGGCAGCCCCTCATGACGGCGAGCTGCGGCTGCCAGGAGCTGGCACTCTGCCATAGGGCAACGAGGCTCGCTGGCTGGAAGGAGGGGGGGAGCAGTCAGCTGGCGGCAGCCCCTCATGACGGCGAGCTGCGGCTGCCATCAGCTGGCACTCTGCCATAGAGCGACGAGGCTTCCTGGGCAGGAAGGGGGGGGGGGAGCAGTCAGTTGGCGGCAGCCCCTCATGACGGCGAGCTGCGGCTGCCAGCAGCTGGCACTCTGCCATAGGGCAACGAGGCCTGCTGGCCGGAAAGGAGGGGGGGAGCAGTCAGCTGGCGGCTACCCCTCATGACGGCGAGCTGCGGCTGCCAGGAGCTGGCACTCTGCCATAGGGCAACAAGGTTTACTGGCCGAGAAGGAGGGGGGGAGCAGTCAGCTGGCGGCAGCCCCTCATGACGGCGAGCTGCGGCTGCCAGGAGCTGGCACTCTGCCATAGGGCGACGAGGATCACTGGCCGGGAAGGAGGGGGGGAGCAGTCAGCTGGCGGCAGCCCCTCATGACGGCGAGCTGCGGCTGCCAGGAGCTGGCACTCTGCCATAGGGCGTCGAGTATCGCTGGCCGGAAAGGAGGGGGGGAGCAGTCAGCTGGCAGCAGCCCCACATGACGGCGAACTGCGGCTGCCAGGAGCTGGCACTCTGCCATAGGGCAACGAGGTTCACTGGCCGGGAAGGAGGGGGGGAGCAGTCAGCTGGCGGCAGCCCCTCATGACGGCGAGCTGCGGCTGCCAGCAGCTGGCACTCTGCCATAGGGCAACGAGGCCTGATGGCCGGAAAGGAGGGGGGGAGCAGTCAGCTGGCGGCAGCCCCTCATGACGGCGAGCTGCGGCTGCCAGGAGCTGGCACTCTGCCATAGGGCAACGAGGCTCGCTGGCTGGAAGGAGGGGGGGAGCAGTCAGCTGGCGGCAGCCCCTCATGACGGCGAGCTGCGGCTGCCAGCAGCTGGCACTATGCCATAGGGCAAAGAGGCCTTCTGGCCGGAAAGGAGGGGGGGGAGCAGTCAGCTGGCAGCAGCCCCTCATGACGGCGAGCTGCGGCTGCCAGCAGCTGGCACTCTGCCATAGGGCAACGAGGCTCGCTGGCTGAAAGGAGGTGGGGAGCAGTCAGCTGGCGGCAGTCCCTCATGGCGGCGAGTTGCGGCTGTTAGCAGCTGGCACTCTGCCATAGGGCAACGAGGCCTGCTGGCCGGAAAGGAGGGGGGGAGCAGTCAGCTGGCGGCAGCCCCTCATGACGGCGAGCTGCGGCTGCCAGGAGCTGGCACTCTGCCATAGGGCAAAAAGGTTCACTGGCCGGGGTGGAGGGTGGGAGCAGTCAGCTGGCGGCAGCCCCTCATGACGGCGAGCTGCGGCTGCCAGGAGCTGGCACTCTGCCATAGGGCGACGAGGTTCACTGGCCGGGAAGGAGGGGGGGAGCAGTCAGCTGGCGGCAGCCCCTTATGACGGCGAACTGCGGCTGCCAGGAGCTGGCACTCTGCCATAGGGCGACGAGGCTCGCTGGCCGGAAAGGGGGGGGGGGGAGCAGACAGCTAACGGCAGCCCCTCATGACGGCGAGCTGCGGCTGCCAGGAGCTGGCACTCTGCCATAGGGCGACAAAGCTCGTTGGCCGGAAGTAGGGGAGGAACAGTCAGCTGGCGGCAGCCCCTAATGGCGGCGAGCTGCGGCTGCCAGCAGCTGGCACTCTGCCATAGGGCAACGAGGCTCGATGGCCGTAAAGGGGGGGGGGAGCAGTCAGCTGGTGGTAGCCCCTCATGACGGCGAGCTGCGGCTGCCAGGAGCTGGCACTCTGCCATAGGGCGACGAGGCTCGCTGGCCGGAAAGGAGGGGGGGAGCAGTCAGCTGGCGGCAGCCCCACATGACGGCGAACTGCGGCTGCCAGGAGCTGGCACACTGCCATAGGGCGACGAGGCTCGCTGGCCGGGAAGGAGGGGGGGAGCAGTCAGCTGGCGGCAGCCCCTCATGACGGCGAGCTGCGGCTGCCAGGAGCTGGCACTATCATAGGGCGGCGAGGCTGGCTGGACAGGAAGGAGGGGGGGAGCAGTCAGCTGGCGGCAGCCACTAATGACGGCGAGCTGCGGCTGCCATAAGCTGGCACTCTGCCATAGGGCGACGAGGCTCGCTGGCCGGGAAGGAGGGGGGGAGCAGTCAGCTGGCGGCAGCCCCTCATGACGGCGAGCTGCTGCTGCCAGAAGCTGGCACTCTGCCATATGGCAACGAGTTTCACTGGCAGTGAAGGAGGGGGGGAGCATTCAGCTTGCGGCAGCCCCTCATGACGGCGAGCTGCGGCTGCCAGGAGCTGGCACTCTGCGATAAGGCGACGAGGCTCGCTGGCCGTGAAGGAGGGGGGGAGCAGTCAGCTGGCGGTAACCCCTCATGACGGCGAGCTGCGGCTGCCAGGAGCTGGCACTCTTCCATAGGGCGACGAGGTTCACTGGCCGTGAAGGAGTGGGGGAGCAGTCAGCTGGCGGCAGCCCCTCATGGCGGCGAGCTGCGGCTGCCATCAGCAGGCACTCTGCCATATAGCGACGAGTATCACTGGCCGTGAAGGAGGGGGGGAGCATTTAGCTGGCGGCAGCCCCTCATGACGGCGAGCTGCGGATGCCAGGAGCTGGCACTCTGCGATAGGGCGACGAGGCTCGCTGGCCGTGAAGGAGGGTGGGAGCAGTCAGCTGGCGGTAACCCCTCATGACGGCGAGCTGCGGCTGCCAGGAGCAGGCACTCTGCCAAAGGGCAACGAGGTTCACTGGCCGTAAAGGGGGGGGGGGAGCAGTCAGCTGGTGGTAGCCCCTCATGACGGCGAGCTGCGGCTGCCAGGAGCTGGCACTCTGCCATAGGGCGACGAGTTTCACTGGCCGGGAAGGAGGAGGGGAGCAGTCAGAGGCGGCAGCCCCTCATTGCGGCAAGCTGCGGCTGCCAGGAGCTGGCACTCTGCCATAGGGCGACGAGGCTCGCTGGCCGGAAGGAGGGGGGGAGCAGTCAGCTGGCGGCAGTCCCTTATGGCGGCGAGCTGCGGCTGCCAGGAGCTGGCACTCTGCCATAGGGCAACGAGGCTCGCTGGCCGGAAGGAGGGGGGGAGCAGACAGCTGGCGGCAGCCCCTAATGAGGGCAAGCTGCGGCTTCCAGGAGCTGGCACTCTGCCATAGGGCGACGAGGCTCGCTGGCCGGAAGGAGGGGGGAGCAGTCAGCTGGCGGCAGCCCCTCATGGCGGCGAGCTGCGGCTGCCAGCAGCTGGCACTCTGCCATAGGGCGACGAGGCTCGCTGGCCGGAAGGAAGGGGGGAGCAGTCAGCTGGCGGCAGTCCCTCATGGCGGCGAGCTGCGGCTGCCAGGAGCTGGCACTCTGCCATAGGGCAACGAGGCTCGCTGGCCGGAAGAAGGGGGGGAGCAGTTAGCTTGCGGCAGCCCCTCATGGCGGCGAGCTGCGGCTGCCAGCAGCTGGCACTATGCCATAGGGCAAAGAGGCCTTCTGGCCGGAAAGGAGGGGGGGAGCAGTCAGCTGGCGGCAGCCACTCATGACGGCGAGCTGCGGCTGCCATCAGCTGGCACTCTGCCATAGGGCGACGAGGCTCGCTGGATGGGTAGGAAGGGGGGAGCAGTCAGCTGGCGGTAGCCCCTAATGGCGGCGAGCTGCGGCTGCCATCAGCTGGCACTCTGCCATTGGGCGACGAGGCTCGCTGCCCAGGAAGGAGGGGGGGAGCAGGCAGATGGCGGCAGCCCCTAATGGCGGCGAGCTGCGGCTGCCATCAGCTGGCACTCTGCCATAGGGCGACGAGGCTCGCTTGATGGGAAGGAAGGGGGGAGCTGTCAGCTGGCGGCAGCCCCTAATGGCGGCGAGCTGCGGCTGCCAGCAGCTGGCACTCTGCCATAGGGCGACGAGGCTCGCTTGATGGGAAGGAAGGGGGGAGCTGTCAGCTGGCGGCAGCCCCTAATGGCGGCGAGCTGCGGCTGCCAGCAGCTGGCACTCTGCCATAGGGCGACGAGGCTCGCTGGCCGGAAGGAGGGGGGAGCAGTAAGCTGGCGGCAGCCCCTCATGGCGGCGAGCTGCGGCTGCCAGAGGCTGGCACTCTGCCATAGGGCGACGAGGCTCGCTGGCCGGAAGGAAGGGGGGAGCAGTCAGCTGGCGGCAGTCCCTCATGGCGGCGAGCTGCGGCTGCCAGGAGCTGGCACTCTGCCATAGGGCAACGAGGCTCGCTGGCCGGAAGAAGGGGGGGAGCAGTTAGCTTGCGGCAGCCCCTCATGGCGGCGAGCTGCGGCTGCCAGCAGCTGGCACTATGCCATAGGGCAAAGAGGCCTTCTGGCCGGAAAGGAGGGGGGGAGCAGTCAGCTGGCGGCAGCCACTCATGACGGCGAGCTGCGGCTGCCATCAGCTGGCACTCTGCCATAGGGCGACGAGGCTCGCTGGGTGGGAAGGAAGGGGGGAGCAGTCAGCTGGCGGCAGCCCCTAATGGCGGCGAGCTGCGGCTGCCATCAGCTGGCACTCTGCCATAGGGCGACGAGGCTCGCTGGATGGGAAGGAAGGGGGGAGCTGTCAGATGGCGGCAGCCCCTAATGGCGGCGAGCTGCGGCTGCCATCAGCTGGCACTCTGCCATAGGGCGACGAGGCTCGCTTGATGGGAAGGAAGGGGGGAGCTGTCAGCTGGCGGCAGCCCCTCATGGCGGCGAGCTGCCGCTGCCAGTAGCTGGCACTATGCCATAGGGCAAAGAGGCCTTCTGGCCGGAAAGGAGGGGGGGGAGCAGTCAGCTGGCAGCAGCCCCTCATAACGGCGAGCTGCGGCTGTCAGCAGCTGGCACTCTGCCATAGGGCAACGAGGCTCGCTGGCTGGAAGGAGGTGGGGAGCAGTCAGCTGGCGGCAGTCCCTCATGGCGGCGAGTTGCGGCTGTTAGCAGCTGGCACTCTGCCATAGGGCAACGAGGCCTGCTGGCCGGAAAGGAGGGGGGGAGCAGTCAGCTGGCGGCAGCCCCTCATGACGGCGAGCTGCGGCTGCCAGGAGCTGGCACTCTGCCATAGGGCAAAAAGGTTCACTGGCCGGGGTAGAGGGTGGGAGCAGTCAGCTGGCGGCAGCCCCTCATGACGGCGAGCTGCGGCTGCCAGGAGCTGGCACTCTGCCATAGGGCGACGAGGTTCACTGGCCGGGAAGGAGGGGGGGAGCAGTCAGCTGGCGGCAGCCCCTTATGACGGCGAACTGCGGCTGCCAAGAGCTGGCACTCTGCCATAGGGCGACGAGGCTCGCTGGCCGAGAAGGGGGGGGGGGGAGCAGACAGCTAACGGCAGCCCCTCATGACGGCGAGCTGCGGCTGCCAGGAGCTGGCACTCTGCCAAAGGGCGACAAATCTCGTTGGCCGGAAGTAGGGGAGGAACAGTCAGCTGGCGGCAGCCCCTAATGGCGGCGAGCTGCGGCTGCCAGCAGCTGGCACTCTGCCATAGGGCAACGAGGCTCGATGGCCGGAAGGAGGGGGGGAGTAATCAGCTAGCGGCAGCCCCTCATGGCGGCGAGCTGCGGCTGCCAGCAGCTGGCACTCTGCCATAGGGCGACGAGGCTCGCTGGCCGGAAAGGAGGGGGGGAGCAGTCAGCTGGCGGCAGCCCCACATGACGGCGAACTGCGGCTGCCAGGAGCTGGCACACTGCCATAGGGCGACGAGGCTCGCTGGCCGGGAAGGAGGGGGGGAGCAGTCAGCTGGCGGCAACCCCTCATGGCGGCGAGCTGCGGCTGCCATCAGCTGGCACTCTGCCATAGGGCGACGAGGCTCGCTGGCCGGAAAGGAGGGGGGGAGCAGTCAGCTGGCAGCATCCCCTCATGGCGGCGAGATGCGGCTGCCATCAGCTGGCACTCTGCCATAGGGCAACGAGTCTCGCTGGCCGGAAGGAGGGGGGGAGCAGAAAGCTGGCAGCCGCCCCTCATGACGGCCAGCTGCGGCTGCCAGGAGCTGGCACTCTGCCATAGGGCGACGTGGTTCACTGGCCGTGAAGGAGGGAGGGTGCAGTCAGCTGGCGGCATCCCCTCATGGCGGCGAGCTGCGGCTGCCAGGAGCTGTCACTCTGCAATAGGGCGACGAGGTTCACTGGCCTTGAAGGTGGGGGGGAGCAGTCAGCTGGCAGCATCCCCTCATGGTGGCGAGCTGCGGCTGCCAGGAGCTGGCACTCTGCCATAGGGCGACGAGGCTCGCTGGCTGGAAGGAGGGGGGGAGCAGTCAGCTGGCGGCAGCCCCTCATGACGGCGAGCTGCGGCTGCCAGCAGCTGGCACTATGCCATAGGGCAAAGAGGCCTTCTGGCCGGAAAGGAGGGGGGGGAGCAGTCAGCTGGCAGCAGCCCCTCATGACGGCGAGCTGCGGCTGCCAGCAGCTGGCACTCTGCCATAGGGCAACGAGGCTCGCAGGCTGGAAGGAGGTGGGGAGCAGTCAGCTGGCGGCAGTCCCTCATGGCGGCGAGTTGCGGCTGTAAGCAGCTGGCACTCTGCCAAAGGGCAACGAGGCCTGCTGGCCGGAAAGGAGGGGGGGAGCAGTCAGCTGGCGGCAGCCCCTCATGACGGCGAGCTGCGGCTGCCAGGAGCTGGCACTCTGCCATAGGGCAACGAGGCTCGCTGACCGGAAGGAGGGGGGGAGCAGTCAGCTGGCGGCAGCCCCTCATGACGGCGAGCTGCGGCTGCCAGCAGCTGGCACTCTGCCATAGGGCAACGAGGCTCGCTGGCTGGAAGGAGGGGGGGAGCAGACAGCTGGCGGCATTCCCTCATGACGGTGAGCTGCGGCTGCCAGCAGCTGGCACTATGCCATAGGGCAAAGAGGCCTTCTGGCCGGAAAGCGGGGGGGGGGGAGCAGTCAGCTGGCAGCAGCCCCTCATGACGGCGAGCTGCGGCTGCCAGCAGCTGGCACTCTGCCATAGGGCAACGAGGCTCGCTGGCTGGAAGGAGGTGGGGAGCAGTCAGCTGGCGGCAGCCCCTCATGGCGGCGAGTTGCGGCTGCCAGGAGCTGGCACTCTGCCATAGGGCAAAAAGGTTCACTGGCCGGGGTGGAGGGTGGGAGCAGTCAGCTGGCGGCAGCCCCTCATGACGGCGAGCTGCGGCTGCCAGGAGCTGGCACTCTGCCATAGGGCGACGAGGTTCACTGGCCGGGAAGGAGGGGGGGAGCAGTCAGCTGGCGGAAGCCCCTTATGACGGCGAACTGCGGCTGCCAGGAGCTGGCACTCTGCCATAGGGCGACGAGGCTCGCTGGCCGGGAAGGGGGGGGGGAGCAGTCAGCTGGCGGCAGCCCCTCATGACGGCGAGCTGCGGCTGCCAGGAGCTGGCACTCTGCCATAGGGCGACGAGGCTCGCTGGCCCGGAAGGGGGGGGGGGAGCAGTCAGCTGGCGGCAGCCCCTCATGACGGCGAGCTGCGGCTGCCAGGAGCTGGCACTCTGCCATAGGGCGACGAGGCTCGCTGGCCGGGAAGGAGGGGGGGAGCAGTCAGCTGGCGGCAATCCCTCATGACGGCGAGCTGCGGCTGCCATCAGCTGGCACTCTGCCATAGGGCGACAAAGCTCGCTGGCCGGAAGTAGGGAAGGAACAGTCAGCTGGCGGCAGCCCCTCATGGCGGCGAGCTGCGGCTGCCAGCAGCTGGCACTCTGCCATAGGGCAACGAGGCTCGAATGCCGGATGGAGGGGGGAGCAGTCAGCTAGCGGCAGCCCCTCATGGCGGCGAGCTGCGGCTGCCAGCAGCTGGCACTCTGCCATAGGGCGACGAGGCTCGCTGGCCGGAAAGGAGGGGGGGAGCAGTCAGCTGGCGGCAGCCCCACATGACGGCGAACTGCGGCTGCCAGGAGCTGGCACACTGCCATAGGGCGACGAGGCTCGCTGGCCGTGAAGGAGGGGGGGAGCAGTCAGCTGGCGGCAGCCCCTCATGACGGCGAGCTGCGGCTGCCAGGAGCTGGCACTGCCATAGGGCGGCGAGGCTCGCTGGCCAGGAAGGAGGGGGGGAGCAGTCAGCTGGCGGCAGCCACTAATGACGGCGAGCTGCGGCTGCCATCAGCTGGCACTCTGCCATAGGGCGACGAGGCTCGCTGGCCGGGATGGAGGGGGGGAGCAGTCAGCTGGCGGCAGCCCCTCATGACGGCGAGCTGCGGCTGCCAGAAGCTGGCACTCTGCCATATAGCGACGAGTTTCCCTGGCCGTGAAGGAGGGGGGGAGCAGTCAGCTGGCGGCAGCCCCTCATGACGGAGAGCTGCGGCTGCAAGGAGCTGGCACTCTGCCATATGGCAACGAGTTTCACTGGCAGTGAAGGAGGGGGGGGAGCATTCAGCTTGCGGCAGCCCCTAATGACGGCGAGCTGCGGCTGCAAGGAGCTGGCACTCTGCGATAAGGCGACGAGGCTCGCTGGCCGTGAAGGAGGGGGGGAGCAGTCAGCTGGCGGTAACCCCTCATGACGGCGAGCTGCGGCTGCCAGGAGCTGGCACTCTTCCATAGGGCGACAAGGTTCAATGGCCGTGAAGGAGTGGGGGAGCAGTCAGCTGGCGGCAGCCCCTCATGGCGGCGAACTGCGGCTGCCATCAGCAGGCACTCTGCCATATGGCGACGAGTTTCACTGGCCGTGAAGAAGGGGGGGAGCATTTAGCTGGCGGCAGCCCCTCTTGACGGCGAGCTGCGGATGCCAGGAGCTGGCACTCTGCGATAGGGCGACGAGGCTCACTGGCCGTGAAGGAGTGGGGGAGCAGTCAGCTGGCGGCAGCCCCTCATGGCGGCGAGCTGCGGCTGCCATCAGCAGGCACTCTGCCATATGGCGACGAGTTTCACTGGCCGTGAAGGAGGGGGGGAGCATTTAGCTGGCGGCAGACCCTCATGACGGCGAGCTGCGGATGCCAGGAGCTGGCACTCTGCGATAGGGCGACGAGGCTCGCTGGCCGTGAAGGAGGGGGGGAGCAGTCAGTTGGCGGTAACCCCTCATGACGGCGAGTTGCGGCTGCCAGGAGATGGCACTCTGCCAAAGGGCAACGAGGTTCACTGGCCGTAAAGGGGGGGGGAGCAGTCAGCTGGCGGTAGCCCCTCATGACGGCGAGCTGCGGCTGCCAGGAGCTGGCACTCTGCCATAGGGCGACGAGTTTCACTGGCCGGGAAGGAGGAGGGGAGCAGTCAGAGGCGGCAGCCCCTCATTGCGGCAAGCTGCGGCTGCCAGGAGCTGGCACTCTGCCATAGGGCGACGAGGCTCGCTGGCCGGAAGGAGGGGGGGAGCAGTCAGCTGGCGGCAGTCCCTCATGGCGGCGAGCTGCGGCTGCCAGGAGCTGGCACTCTGCCATAGGGCAACGAGGCTCGCTGGCCGGAAGGAGGGGGGGAGCAGACAGCTGGCGGCAGCCCCTCATGAGGGCAAGCTGCGGCTGCCAGGAGCTGGCACTCTGCCATAGGGCGACGAGGCTCGCTGGCCGGAAGGAGGGGGGAGCAGTCAGCTGGCGGCAGCCCCTCATGGCGGCGAGCTGCGGCTGCCAGCAGCTGGCACTCTGCCATAGGGCGACGAGGCTCGCTGTTCGGAAGGAAGGGGGGAGCAGTCAGCTGGCGGCAGTCCCTCATGGCGGCGAGCTGCGGCTGCCAGGAGCTGGCACTCTGCCATAGGGCAACGAGGCTCGCTGGCCGGAAGAAGGGGGGGAGCAGTTAGCTGGCGGCAGCCCCTCATGGCGGCGAGCTGCGGCTGCCAGCAGCTGGCACTATGCCATAGGGCAAAGAGGCCTTCTGGCCGGAAAGGAGGGGGGGAGCAGTCAGCTGGCGGCAGCCCCTCATGACGGCGAGCTGCGGCTGCCAGGAGCTGGCACTCTGCCATAGGGCAACGAGGCTCGCTGGCCGGAAGGAGGGGGGGAGCAGTCAGCTGGCGGCAGCCCCTCATGACGGCGAGCTGCGGCTGCCATCAGCTGGCACACTGCCATAGGGCGACGAGGCTCGCTGGCCGGAAAGGAGGGGGGGAGCAGTCAGCTGGCGGCAGCCCCTCATGACGGCAAGCTGCGGCTGCCATCAGCTGGCACTCTGCCATAGGGCGACGAGGCTCGCTGGCCGGAAAGGAGGGGGGGAGCAGTCAGCTGGCAGCAGCCCCTCATGGCGGCGAGCTGCGGCTGCCGGGAACTGTCACTCTGCCATAGGGCGACGAGGCTCGCTGGCCGGAAGGAGGGGGGGAGCAGTCAGCTGGCGGCAGTCCCTCATGACGGCGAGCTGCGGCTGCCAGGAGCTGGCACTCTGCCATAGGGCGACGAGGCTTGGCGGCCGGAAGGAGGGGGGGAGCAGTCAGCTGGCGGCAGCTTCTCATGACGGCGAGCTGCGGGTGCCATCAGCTGGCACTCTGCATTAGGGCGACGAGGCTCGCTGGCCGGAAAGGAGGGGGGGAGCAGTCAGCTGGCGGCAGCCCCTCATGGCTGCGAGCTGCGGCTGCCAGGAGCTGGCACTCTGCCATAGGGCGACGAAGCTCGCAGGCCGGAAAGGAAGGGGGGAGCAGTCAGCTGGCGGCAGCCCCTCATGGCGGCGAGCTGCGGCTGCCAGAAGCTGGCACTCTGCCATAGGGCGACGAGGCTCGCTGGCCGAAAGGAGAGGGGGAGCAGTCAGCTGGCGGCAGTCCGTCATGACGGCGAGCTGCGGCTGCCAGGAGCTGGCACTCTGCCATAGGGCGACGAGGCTCGCTGGCTGGAAAGGAGGGGGGGAGCAGTCAGCTGGCGGCAGCCCCTCATGGCGGCGAGCTGCGGCTGCCAGGAGTTGGCACTCTGCCCTATGGCAACGAGGCTCGCTGGCCATGGAGGAGGGGTGGAGCAGTCAGCTGGCGTTAGCCACTCATGACGGCGAGCTGCGGCTGCCAACAGCTGGCACTCTGCCATAGGGTGACGAGGCTCGCTGGCCGGGAAGGAGGGGGGGAGCAGTCAGCTGGCGTTAGCCACTCATGACGGCGAGCTGCGGCTGCCATCAGCTGGCACTCCGCCATAGGGCGACGAGGCTCGCGTGCCGGGAAGGAGTGGGGGAGCATTCAGCTGGCGGCAACCCCTCATGGCGGCGAGCTGCGGCTGCCATTAGCTGGCACTCTGCCATAGGGCGACGAGGCTCGCTGTCCGGGAAGGAGTGGGGGAGCAGTCAGCTGGCGGCAACCCCTCATGGCGGCGAGCTACGGCTGCCATCAGCTGGCACTCTGCCATAGGGCGACGAGGCTCGCTGGCCGGGAAGGAGTGGGGGAGCAGTCAGCTGGCGGCAACCCCTCATGGCGGCGAGCTGCGGCTGCCATCAGCTGGCACTCTGCCATAGGGCGACGAGGCTCGCTGGCCGGAAAGGAGGGGGGGAGCAGTCAGCTGGCAGCATCCCCTCATGGCGGCGAGATGCGGCTGCCATCAGCTGGCACTCTGCCATAGGGCAACGAGTCTCGCTGGCCGGAAGGAGGGGGGGAGCAGAAAGCTGGCAGCCGCCCCTCATGACGGCCAGCTGCGGCTGCCAGGAGCTGGCACTCTGCCATAGGGCGACGTGGTTCACTGGCCGTGAAGGAGGGAGGGTGCAGTCAGCTGGCGGCATCCCCTCATGGCGGCGAGCTGCGGCTGCCAGGAGCTGTCACTCTGCAATAGGGCGACGAGGTTCACTGGCCTTGAAGGTGGGGGGGAGCAGTCAGCTGGCAGCATCCCCTCATGGTGGCGAGCTGCGGCTGCCAGGAGCTGGCACTCTGCCATAGGGCGACGAGGCTCGCTGGCCGTGAAGGTGGGGGGGAGCAGTCAGCTGGCGGCAGCCTCTCATGACGGCGAGCTTTGGCTGCCAGCAGCTAGCACTCTGCCATAGGGCGAAATGTTTCACTGCCCGGGAAGGAGGGGGGGAGCATTTAGCTAGCGGCAGCCCCTCATGACGGCGAGCTGCGGCTGCCATCAGCTGGCACTTTGCCATAGAGCGACGAGGCTCGCTGGCCGTGAAGGAGGGGGGGAGCAGTCAGCTGGCGGCCGCCCCCCATGACTGCGAGCTGCGGCTGCCAGGAGCTGGCACTCTGCCATATGGCGACGAGGCTCGCTGGCCGGGAAGGAGGGGGGGAGCAGTCAGCTGGCGGTAGCCCCTCATGACGGCGAGCTGCGGCTGCCAGGAGCTGGCACTCTGCTATAGGGCGACGAGGCTCGCTGGCCGTGAAGGAGAGGGGGAGCAGTCAGCTGGCGGCAGCCTCTCATGACGGCGAGCTTTGGCTGCCAGCAGCTGGTACTCTGCCATTGGGCGACGATGTTCACTGGCCGGGAAGGAGGGGGGGAGCAGTCAGCTGGCGGCAGCCCCTCATGGCGGCGAACTGCGGCTGCCAGGAGCTGGCACTCTGCCATATGGCGACGAGGTTCACTGGCCGGGTAGGAGGGGGCGAGCAGTCAGCTGGCGGCAGCCCCTCATGGCGGCGAGCTGCGGATGTCATCTGCTGGTACTCTGCCATTGAGCGACGAGGCTCGCTGGCCGGGAAGGATGGGAGGAGCAGTCAGCTGGCGGCAGCCCCTCATGGCGGCGAGCTGCGGCTGCCATCAGCTGGCACTCTTCCATAGGGCAACGAGGCTTGCTGGCCGGAAAGGAGGGGGGGAGCAGTCAGCTGGCGGCCGCCCCTCATGACGGTGAGCTGCGGCTGCCAGGAGCTGGCACTCTGCCATAGGGCGACGAGGTTCACTGGCCGTGAAGGTGGGGGGGAGCAGACAGCTGGCGGCATCCCCTCATGACGGCGAGCTGCTGCTGCCAGGAGCTGGCACTCTGCCATAGGGCGACGAGGCTCGCTGGCCGTGAAGGAGAAGGGGAGCGTTCAGCTGGCGGCTTCCCCTCATGGCGGCGAGCTGCGGCTGCCAGGAGCTGGCACTCTGCCATAGGGCGATGAGGCTCGCTGGCCGTGAAGGTGGGGGGGAGCAGAAAGCTGGCGGCCGCCTCTCATGACGGCGAGCTGCGGCTGCCAGGAGCTGGCACTCTGCCATAGGGCGATTAGGTTCACTGGCCGTTAAGGAGGGGGGGAGCAGTCAGCTGGCGGCAGCCCCTCATGACGGCGAGCTGCGGCTGCAATCAGCTGGCACTCTGCCATATGGCGACGAGGCTCGCTGGCCTGAAGGAGGGGGGGAGCAGTCAGCTGGCGGCAGCCCCTAATAGAGGCGAGCTGCGGCTGCCATCAGCTGGCACTCTGCCACATGGCGACGTGGCTCGCTGGCCGGAAGGAGGGGGGGAGCAGTCAGCTGGCGGCAGCCCCTCATGGCGGCGAGCTGCGGCTGCCAGGAGCTGGCACTCTGCCATAGGGCGACGAGGCTCGCTGGCCGGGAAGGGGGGGGGGGAGCAGTCAGCTGGCGGCAGCCCCTCATGACGGCGAGCTGCGGCTGCCAGGAGCTGGCACTCTGCCATAGGGCGACGAGGCTCGCTGGCCCGGAAGGGGGGGGGGGAGCAGTCAGCTGGCGGCAGCCCCTCATGACGGCGAGCTGCGGCTGCCAGGAGCTGGCACTCTGCCATAGGGCGACGAGGCTCGCTGGCCGGGAAGGAGGGGGGGAGCAGTCAGCTGGCGGCAATCCCTCATGACGGCGAGCTGCGGCTGCCATCAGCTGGCACTCTGCCATAGGGCGACAAAGCTCGCTGGCCGGAAGTAGGGAAGGAACAGTCAGCTGGCGGCAGCCCCTCATGGCGGCGAGCTGCGGCTGCCAGCAGCTGGCACTCTGCCATAGGGCAACGAGGCTCGAATGCCGGATGGAGGGGGGAGCAGTCAGCTAGCGGCAGCCCCTCATGGCGGCGAGCTGCGGCTGCCAGCAGCTGGCACTCTGCCATAGGGCGACGAGGCTCGCTGGCCGGAAAGGAGGGGGGGAGCAGTCAGCTGGCGGCAGCCCCACATGACGGCGAACTGCGGCTGCCAGGAGCTGGCACACTGCCATAGGGCGACGAGGCTCGCTGGCCGTGAAGGAGGGGGGGAGCAGTCAGCTGGCGGCAGCCCCTCATGACGGCGAGCTGCGGCTGCCAGGAGCTGGCACTGCCATAGGGCGGCGAGGCTCGCTGGCCAGGAAGGAGGGGGGGAGCAGTCAGCTGGCGGCAGCCACTAATGACGGCGAGCTGCGGCTGCCATCAGCTGGCACTCTGCCATAGGGCGACGAGGCTCGCTGGCCGGGATGGAGGGGGGGAGCAGTCAGCTGGCGGCAGCCCCTCATGACGGCGAGCTGCGGCTGCCAGAAGCTGGCACTCTGCCATATAGCGACGAGTTTCCCTGGCCGTGAAGGAGGGGGGGAGCAGTCAGCTGGCGGCAGCCCCTCATGACGGAGAGCTGCGGCTGCAAGGAGCTGGCACTCTGCCATATGGCAACGAGTTTCACTGGCAGTGAAGGAGGGGGGGGAGCATTCAGCTTGCGGCAGCCCCTAATGACGGCGAGCTGCGGCTGCAAGGAGCTGGCACTCTGCGATAAGGCGACGAGGCTCGCTGGCCGTGAAGGAGGGGGGGAGCAGTCAGCTGGCGGTAACCCCTCATGACGGCGAGCTGCGGCTGCCAGGAGCTGGCACTCTTCCATAGGGCGACAAGGTTCAATGGCCGTGAAGGAGTGGGGGAGCAGTCAGCTGGCGGCAGCCCCTCATGGCGGCGAACTGCGGCTGCCATCAGCAGGCACTCTGCCATATGGCGACGAGTTTCACTGGCCGTGAAGAAGGGGGGGAGCATTTAGCTGGCGGCAGCCCCTCTTGACGGCGAGCTGCGGATGCCAGGAGCTGGCACTCTGCGATAGGGCGACGAGGCTCACTGGCCGTGAAGGAGTGGGGGAGCAGTCAGCTGGCGGCAGCCCCTCATGGCGGCGAGCTGCGGCTGCCATCAGCAGGCACTCTGCCATATGGCGACGAGTTTCACTGGCCGTGAAGGAGGGGGGGAGCATTTAGCTGGCGGCAGACCCTCATGACGGCGAGCTGCGGATGCCAGGAGCTGGCACTCTGCGATAGGGCGACGAGGCTCGCTGGCCGTGAAGGAGGGGGGGAGCAGTCAGCTGGCGGTAACCCCTCATGACGGCGAGTTGCGGCTGCCAGGAGATGGCACTCTGCCAAAGGGCAACGAGGTTCACTGGCCGTAAAGGGGGGGGGAGCAGTCAGCTGGCGGTAGCCCCTCATGACGGCGAGCTGCGGCTGCCAGGAGCTGGCACTCTGCCATAGGGCGACGAGTTTCACTGGCCGGGAAGGAGGAGGGGAGCAGTCAGAGGCGGCAGCCCCTCATTGCGGCAAGCTGCGGCTGCCAGGAGCTGGCACTCTGCCATAGGGCGACGAGGCTCGCTGGCCGGAAGGAGGGGGGGAGCAGTCAGCTGGCGGCAGTCCCTCATGGCGGCGAGCTGCGGCTGCCAGGAGCTGGCACTCTGCCATAGGGCAACGAGGCTCGCTGGCCGGAAGGAGGGGGGGAGCAGACAGCTGGCGGCAGCCCCTCATGAGGGCAAGCTGCGGCTGCCAGGAGCTGGCACTCTGCCATAGGGCGACGAGGCTCGCTGGCCGGAAGGAGGGGGGAGCAGTCAGCTGGCGGCAGCCCCTCATGGCGGCGAGCTGCGGCTGCCAGCAGCTGGCACTCTGCCATAGGGCGACGAGGCTCGCTGTTCGGAAGGAAGGGGGGAGCAGTCAGCTGGCGGCAGTCCCTCATGGCGGCGAGCTGCGGCTGCCAGGAGCTGGCACTCTGCCATAGGGCAACGAGGCTCGCTGGCCGGAAGAAGGGGGGGAGCAGTTAGCTGGCGGCAGCCCCTCATGGCGGCGAGCTGCGGCTGCCAGCAGCTGGCACTATGCCATAGGGCAAAGAGGCCTTCTGGCCGGAAAGGAGGGGGGGAGCAGTCAGCTGGCGGCAGCCCCTCATGACGGCGAGCTGCGGCTGCCAGGAGCTGGCACTCTGCCATAGGGCAACGAGGCTCGCTGGCCGGAAGGAGGGGGGGAGCAGTCAGCTGGCGGCAGCCCCTCATGACGGCGAGCTGCGGCTGCCATCAGCTGGCACACTGCCATAGGGCGACGAGGCTCGCTGGCCGGAAAGGAGGGGGGGAGCAGTCAGCTGGCGGCAGCCCCTCATGACGGCAAGCTGCGGCTGCCATCAGCTGGCACTCTGCCATAGGGCGACGAGGCTCGCTGGCCGGAAAGGAGGGGGGGAGCAGTCAGCTGGCAGCAGCCCCTCATGGCGGCGAGCTGCGGCTGCCGGGAACTGTCACTCTGCCATAGGGCGACGAGGCTCGCTGGCCGGAAGGAGGGGGGGAGCAGTCAGCTGGCGGCAGTCCCTCATGACGGCGAGCTGCGGCTGCCAGGAGCTGGCACTCTGCCATAGGGCGACGAGGCTTGGCGGCCGGAAGGAGGGGGGGAGCAGTCAGCTGGCGGCAGCTTCTCATGACGGCGAGCTGCGGGTGCCATCAGCTGGCACTCTGCATTAGGGCGACGAGGCTCGCTGGCCGGAAAGGAGGGGGGGAGCAGTCAGCTGGCGGCAGCCCCTCATGGCTGCGAGCTGCGGCTGCCAGGAGCTGGCACTCTGCCATAGGGCGACGAAGCTCGCAGGCCGGAAAGGAAGGGGGGAGCAGTCAGCTGGCGGCAGCCCCTCATGGCGGCGAGCTGCGGCTGCCAGAAGCTGGCACTCTGCCATAGGGCGACGAGGCTCGCTGGCCGAAAGGAGAGGGGGAGCAGTCAGCTGGCGGCAGTCCGTCATGACGGCGAGCTGCGGCTGCCAGGAGCTGGCACTCTGCCATAGGGCGACGAGGCTCGCTGGCTGGAAAGGAGGGGGGGAGCAGTCAGCTGGCGGCAGCCCCTCATGGCGGCGAGCTGCGGCTGCCAGGAGTTGGCACTCTGCCCTATGGCAACGAGGCTCGCTGGCCATGGAGGAGGGGTGGAGCAGTCAGCTGGCGTTAGCCACTCATGACGGCGAGCTGCGGCTGCCAACAGCTGGCACTCTGCCATAGGGTGACGAGGCTCGCTGGCCGGGAAGGAGGGGGGGAGCAGTCAGCTGGCGTTAGCTACTCATGACGGCGAGCTGCGGCTGCCATCAGCTGGCACTCCGCCATAGGGCGACGAGGCTCGCGTGCCGGGAAGGAGTGGGGGAGCATTCAGCTGGCGGCAACCCCTCATGGCGGCGAGCTGCGGCTGCCATTAGCTGGCACTCTGCCATAGGGCGACGAGGCTCGCTGTCCGGGAAGGAGTGGGGGAGCAGTCAGCTGGCGGCAACCCCTCATGGCGGCGAGCTACGGCTGCCATCAGCTGGCACTCTGCCATAGGGCGACGAGGCTCGCTGGCCGGGAAGGAGTGGGGGAGCAGTCAGCTGGCGGCAACCCCTCATGGCGGCGAGCTGCGGCTGCCATCAGCTGGCACTCTGCCATAGGGCGACGAGGCTCGCTGGCCGGAAAGGAGGGGGGGAGCAGTCAGCTGGCAGCATCCCCTCATGGCGGCGAGATGCGGCTGCCATCAGCTGGCACTCTGCCATAGGGCAACGAGTCTCGCTGGCCGGAAGGAGGGGGGGAGCAGAAAGCTGGCAGCCGCCCCTCATGACGGCCAGCTGCGGCTGCCAGGAGCTGGCACTCTGCCATAGGGCGACGTGGTTCACTGGCCGTGAAGGAGGGAGGGTGCAGTCAGCTGGCGGCATCCCCTCATGGCGGCGAGCTGCGGCTGCCAGGAGCTGTCACTCTGCAATAGGGCGACGAGGTTCACTGGCCTTGAAGGTGGGGGGGAGCAGTCAGCTGGCAGCATCCCCTCATGGTGGCGAGCTGCGGCTGCCAGGAGCTGGCACTCTGCCATAGGGCGACGAGGCTCGCTGGCCGTGAAGGTGGGGGGGAGCAGTCAGCTGGCGGCAGCCTCTCATGACGGCGAGCTTTGGCTGCCAGCAGCTAGCACTCTGCCATAGGGCGAAATGTTTCACTGCCCGGGAAGGAGGGGGGGGAGCATTTAGCTAGCGGCAGCCCCTCATGACGGCGAGCTGCGTCTGCCATCAGCTGGCACTTTGCCATAGAGCGACGAGGCTCGCTGGCCGTGAAGGAGGGGGGGAGCAGTCAGCTGGCGGCCGCCCCCCATGACTGCGAGCTGCGGCTGCCAGGAGCTGGCACTCTGCCATATGGCGACGAGGCTCGCTGGCCGGGAAGGAGGGGGGGAGCAGTCAGCTGGCGGTAGCCCCTCATGACGGCGAGCTGCGGCTGCCAGGAGCTGGCACTCTGCTATAGGGCGACGAGGCTCGCTGGCCGTGAAGGAGAGGGGGAGCAGTCAGCTGGCGGCAGCCTCTCATGACGGCGAGCTTTGGCTGCCAGCAGCTGGTACTCTGCCATTGGGCGACGATGTTCACTGGCCGGGAAGGAGGGGGGGAGCAGTCAGCTGGCGGCAGCCCCTCATGGCGGCGAACTGCGGCTGCCAGGAGCTGGCACTCTGCCATATGGCGACGAGGTTCACTGGCCGGGTAGGAGGGGGCGAGCAGTCAGCTGGCGGCAGCCCCTCATGGCGGCGAGCTGCGGATGTCATCTGCTGGTACTCTGCCATTGAGCGACGAGGCTCGCTGGCCGGGAAGGATGGGAGGAGCAGTCAGCTGGCGGCAGCCCCTCATGGCGGCGAGCTGCGGCTGCCATCAGCTGGCACTCTTCCATAGGGCAACGAGGCTTGCTGGCCGGAAAGGAGGGGGGGAGCAGTCAGCTGGCGGCCGCCCCTCATGACGGTGAGCTGCGGCTGCCAGGAGCTGGCACTCTGCCATAGGGCGACGAGGTTCACTGGCCGTGAAGGTGGGGGGGAGCAGACAGCTGGCGGCATCCCCTCATGACGGCGAGCTGCTGCTGCCAGGAGCTGGCACTCTGCCATAGGGCGACGAGGCTCGCTGGCCGTGAAGGAGAAGGGGAGCGTTCAGCTGGCGGCTTCCCCTCATGGCGGCGAGCTGCGGCTGCCAGGAGCTGGCACTCTGCCATAGGGCGATGAGGCTCGCTGGCCGTGAAGGTGGGGGGGAGCAGAAAGCTGGCGGCCGCCTCTCATGACGGCGAGCTGCGGCTGCCAGGAGCTGGCACTCTGCCATAGGGCGATTAGGTTCACTGGCCGTTAAGGAGGGGGGGAGCAGTCAGCTGGCGGCAGCCCCTCATGACGGCGAGCTGCGGCTGCAATCAGCTGGCACTCTGCCATATGGCGACGAGGCTCGCTGGCCTGAAGGAGGGGGGGAGCAGTCAGCTGGCGGCAGCCCCTAATAGAGGCGAGCTGCGGCTGCCATCAGCTGGCACTCTGCCACATGGCGACGTGGCTCGCTGGCCGGAAGGAGGGGGGGAGCAGTCAGCTGGCGGCAGCCCCTCATGGCGTCGAGCTGCGGCTGCCAGGACCTGGCACTGTGCTATAGGGCGACGAGGTTCACTGGTCGTGAAGGAGGGGGGCGAGCTGTCTGCTGGCGGCAGCCCCTCATGGCGGCGAGCTGCGGATGTCATCAGCTGGCACTCTACCTTAGGGCGACGAGGCTCGCTGGCCGGGAAGGAGGGGGGGAGCAGTCACCTGGCGGCAGCCCCTAATGACGGCGAGCTGCGGCTGCCAGGAGCTGGTACTCTGCCATAGGGCGACGAGGCTCGCTGGCCGGAAAGGAGGGGGGGAACAGTCAGCTGGCGGCAGCCCCTAATGACGGCGAGCTGCGGCTGCCAGGAGCTGGTACTCTGCCATAGGGCGACGAGGCTCGCTGAATGGGAAGGAAGGGGGAAGCTGTCAGCTGGCGGCAGCCCCTAATGGCGGCGAGCTGCGGCTGCCATCAGCTGGCACTCTGCAATAGGGCGACGAGGCCCGCTGGCCGAGAAGAAGGAGGGGGGGAGCAGTCAGCTGGCGGCAGCCCCTAATGACGGAAAGCTGCAGTTGCCATCAGCTGGCACTCTGCAATAGGGCGACGAGGCCCGCTGGCCGGGAAGGAGGGGGGGAGCAGTCAGCTGGTGGCAGCCCCTCATGGCGGCGAGCTGCGGCTGCATGGAGCTGGCACTCTGCCATAGGGCGACGAGGTTCACTGGCCGGGAAGGAAGGGGGGAGCATTCAGCTGGCGGCAGCCCCTCATGACGGGGAGCTGCGGCTGCCAGCAGCTGGCACTCTGCCATAGGGCGATGAGATTCACTGGCCGGGAAGGAGAGGAGAGCAGTCAGCTTGCGGCAGCCCCTCATGATAGCGAGCTGTGGCTGCCGGGAGCGGGCACTATGCCCTAGGGCAACGAGGCTCGCTGGCCATGGAGGAGGGGTGGAGCAGTCAGCTGGCGTTAGCCACTCATGGCGGCGAGCTGCGGCTGCCAACAGCTGGCACTCTGCCATAGGGTGACGAGGCTCGTTGGCCGGGAAGGAGGGGGGGAGCAGTCAGCTGGAGTTAGCCACTCATGACGGCGAGCTGCGGCTGCCATCAGCTGGCACTCCGCCATAGGGCGACGAGGCTCGCGTGCCGGGAAGGAGTGGGGGAGCATTCAGCTGGCGGCAACCCCTCATGGCGGCGAGCTGCGGCTGCCATTAGCTGGCACTCTGCCATAGGGCGACGAGGCTCGCTGTCCGGGAAGGAGTGGGGGAGCAGTCAGCTGGCGGCAACCCCTCATGGCGGCGAGCTACGGCTGCCATCAGCTGGCACTCTGCCATAGGGCGACGAGGCTCGCTGGCCGGGAAGGAGTGAAGGAGCAGTCAGCTGGCGGCAACCCCTCATGGCAGCGAGCTGCGGCTGCCATCAGCTGGCACTCTGCCATAGGGTGACGAGGCTCGCTGGCCGGAAAGGAGGGGGGGAGCAATCATCTGGCAGCAGCCCCTCATGACGGCGATCTGCTGCTGCCAAGTTCTGGCACTCTGCCATATGGCGACGAGGTTCACTAGCCGTTAAGAAGGGGGGGAGCAGTCATCTGGCGGCAGCCCCTCATGACCGCGAGCTGCGGCTGCCAGCAGCTGGCACTCTGCCATAGGGCGACGTGGCTCACTGGCCGTGAAGGAGAGGGGGAGCAGTCAGCTGGCGACAGCCCCTCATGGCGGGGAGCTGCGGCTGCCATCAGCTGGCACTCTGCAATAGGGCAACGAGGCTTGCTGGCCGGAAAGGAGGGGGGGAGCAGTCAGCTGGCGGCAGCCCCTCATGACGGCGAGCTGCGGCTGCCAGGAGCTGGCACTCTGCCATAGGGCAACGAGGTTCACTGGCCGGGAAGGAGGGGGGTAGCAGTCAGCTGGCGGCAGCCCCTCATGACGGCGAGCTGTGGCTGCCAGCAGATGGCACTCTGCCATAGGGCAACGAGGCCTGATGGCCGGAAAGGAGGGGGGGAGCAGTCAGCTGGCGGCTGCCCCTCATGACGGCAAGCTGCGGCTGCCAGGAGCTGGCACTCTGCCATAGGGCAACGAGGCTCGCTGGCCGGAAGGAGGGGGGGAGCAGTCAGCTGGCGGCAGCCCCTCATGACGGCGAGCTGCTGCTGCCAGCAGCTGGCACTCTGCCATAGGGCAACGAGGCTCGCTGGCTGGAAGGATGGGGGGAGCAGTCAGCTGGCGGCAGCCCCTCATGACGGCGAGCTGCGGCTGCCAGCAGCTGGCACTATGCCATAGGGCAAAGAGGCCTACTGGCCGGAAAGGAGGGGGGGGAGCAGTCAGCTGGCAGCAGCCCCTCATGACGGCGAGCTGCGGCTGCCAGCAGCTGGCACTCTGCCATAGGGCAACGAGGCTCGCTGGCTGGAAGGAGGTGGGGAGCAGTCAGCTGGCGGCAGTCCCTCATGGCGGCGAGTTGCGGCTGTTAGCAGCTGGCACTCTGCCATAGGGCAACGAGGCCTGCTGGCCGGAAAGGAGGGGAGGAGCAGTCAGCTGGCGGCAGCCCCTCATGACGGCGAGCTGCGGCTGCCAGGAGCTGGCACTCTGCCATAGGGCAAAAAGGTTCACTGGCCGGGGTGGAGGGTGGGAGCAGTCAGCTGGCGGCAGCCCCTCATGACGGCGAGCTGCGGCTGCCAGGAGCTGGCACTCTGCCATAGGGCGACGAGGTTCACTGGCCGGTAAGGAGGGGGGGAGCAGTCAGCTGGCGGCAGCCCCTTATGACGGCGAACTGCGGCTGCCAGGAGCTGGCACTCTGCCATAGGGCGACGAGGCTCGCTGGCCGGAAAGGAGGGGTGAGCAGTCAGCTGGCGGCAGCCCCACATGACGGCGAACTGCGGCTGCCAGGAGCTGGCACACTGCCATAGGGCAACGAGGCTCGCTGGCCGGGAAGGAGGGGGGGAGCAGTCAGCTGGCGGCAGCCCCTCATGACGGCGAGCTGCGGCTGCCAGGAGCTGGCACTGCCATAGGGAGGCGAGGCTGGCTGGCCAGGAAGGAGGGGGGGAGCAGTCAGCTGGCGGCAGCCACTAATGACGGCGAGCTGCGGCTGCCATCAGCTGGCACTCTGCCATAGGGCGACGAGGCTCGCTGGCCGGGAAGGAGGGGGGGAGCAGTCAGCTGGCGGCAGCCCCTCATGACGGCGAGCTGCGGCTGCCAGAAGCTGGCACTCTGCCATATGGCGACGAGTTTCCCTGGCCGTGAAGGAGGGGGGGAGCAGTCAGCTGGCGGCAGCCCCTCATGACGGAGAGCTGCGGCTGCCAGGAGCTGGCACTCTGCCATATGGCAACGAGTTTCACTGGCAGTGAAGGAGGGGGGGAGCATTCAGCTTGCGGCAGCCCCTCATGACGGCGAGCTGCGGCTGCCAGGAGCTGGCACTCTGCGATAAGGCGACGAGGCTCGCTGGCCGTGAAGGAGGGGGGGAGCAGTCAGCTGGCGGTAACCCCTCATGACGGCGAGCTGCGGCTGCCAGGAGCTGGCACTCTTCCATAGGGCGACGAGGTTCACTGGCCGTGAAGGAGTGGGGGAGCAGTCAGCTGGCGGCAGCCCCTCATGGCGGCGAGCTGCGGCTGCCATCAGCAGGCACTCTGCCATATGGCGACGAGTATCACTGGCCGTGAAGGAGGGGGGGAGCATTTAGCTGGCGGCAGCCCCTCATGACAGCGAGCTGCGGATGCCAGGAGCTGGCACTCTGCGATAGGGCGACGAGGCTCGCTGGCCGTGAAGGAGGGGGGTAGCAGTCAGCTAGCGGTAACCCCTCATGACGGCGAGCTGCGGCTGCCAGGAGCTGGCACTCTGCCATAGGGCGACGAGGCTCGCTGGATGGGAAGGAAGGGGGGAGCTGTCAGATGGCGGCAGCCCCTAATGGCGGCGAGCTGCGGCTGCCATCAGCTGGCACTCTGCCATAGGACGACGAGGCTCGCTTGATGGGAAGGAAGGGGGGAGCTGTCAGCTGGCGGCAGCCCCTAATGGCGGCGAGCTGCGGCTGCCATCAGCTGGCACTCTGCCATAGGGCGACGAGGCTCGCTGGATCGGAAGGAAGGGGGAGCTGTCAGCTAGCGGCAGCCCCTAATGGCGGCGAGCTGCGGCTGCTATCAGCTGGCACTCTGCCATAGGGCGACGAGGCTCGCTGGATGGGAAGGAAGGGGGAGCTGTCAGCTGGCGGCAGCCCCTAATGGCGTCGAGCTGCGGCTGCCATCAGCTGGCACTCTGCCATAGGGCGACAAGGCTCGCTGGATGGGTAGGTAGGGGAGAGCTGTCAGCTGGCGGCAGCCCCTATTGGCGGCGAGCTGCGGCTGCCTCAGATGGCACTCTGCCATAGGGCGACGAGGCTCGCTGGCCTGAAGGAGGGGGGGAGCAGTCAGCTGGCGGCAGCCCCTAATAGAGGCGAGCTGCGGCTGCCATCAGCTGGCACTCTGCCACATGGCGACGTGGCTCGCTGGCCGGATGGAGGGGGGGAGCAGTCAGCTGGCGGCAGCCCCTCATGGCGGCGAGCTGCGGCTGCCAGGACCTGGCACTGTGCTATAGGGCGACGAGGTTCACTGGTCGTGAAGGAGGGGGGCGAGCTGTCTGCTGGCGGCAGCCCCTCATGGCGGCGAGCTGCGGATGTCATCAGCTGGCACTCTACCTTAGGGCGACGAGGCTCGCTGGCCGGGAAGGAGGGGGGGAGCGATCACCTGGCGGCAGCCCCTAATGACGGCGAGCTGCGGCTGCCAGGAGCTGGTACTCTGCCATAGGGCGACGAGGCTCGCTGGCCGGAAAGGAGGGGGGGAACAGTCAGCTGGCGGCAGCCCCTAATGACGGCGAGCTGCGGCTGCCAGGAGCTGGTACTCTGCCATAGGGCGACGAGGCTCGCTGAATGGGAAGGAAGGGGGAAGCTGTCAGCTGGCGGCAGCCCCTAATGGCGGCGAGCTGCGGCTGCCATCAGCTGGCACTCTGCAATAGGGCGACGAGGCCCGCTGGCCGGGAAGGAGGGGGGGAGCAGTCAGCTGGCGGCAGCCCCTAATGACGGAAAGCTGCAGTTGCCATCAGCTGGCACTCTGCAATAGGGCGACGAGGCCCGCTGGCCGGGAAGGAGGGGGGGAGCAGTCAGCTGGTGGCAGCCCCTCATGGCGGCGAGCTGCGGCTGCATGGAGCTGGCACTCTGCCATAGGGCGACGAGGTTCACTGGCCGGGAAGGAAGGGGGGAGCATTCAGCTGGCGGCAGCCCCTCATGACGGGGAGCTGCGGCTGCCAGCAGCTGGCACTCTGCCATAGGGCGATGAGATTCACTGGCCGGGAAGGAGAGGAGAGCAGTCAGCTTGCGGCAGCCCCTCATGATAGCGAGCTGTGGCTGCCGGGAGCGGGCACTATGCCCTAGGGCAACGAGGCTCGCTGGCCATGGAGGAGGGGTGGAGCAGTCAGCTGGCGTTAGCCACTCATGGCGGCGAGCTGCGGCTGCCAACAGCTGGCACTCTGCCATAGGTTGACGAGGCTCGTTGGCCGGGAAGGAGGGGGGGAGCAGTCAGCTGGAGTTAGCCACTCATGACGGCGAGCTGCGGCTGCCATCAGCTGGCACTCCGCCATAGGGCGACGAGGCTCGCGTGCCGGGAAGGAGTGGGGGAGCATTCAGCTGGCGGCAACCCCTCATGGCGGCGAGCTGCGGCTGCCATTAGCTGGCACTCTGCCATAGGGCGACGAGGCTCGCTGTCCGGGAAGGAGTGGGGGAGCAGTCAGCTGGCGGCAACCCCTCATGGCGGCGAGCTACGGCTGCCATCAGCTGGCACTCTGCCATAGGGCGACGAGGCTCGCTGGCCGGGAAGGAGTGAAGGAGCAGTCAGCTAGCGGCAAACCCCTCATGGCGGCGAGCTGCGGCTGCCATCAGCTGGCACTCTGCCATAGGGTGACGAGGCTCGCTGGCCGGAAAGGAGGGGGGGAGCAATCATCTGGCAGCAGCCCCTCATGACGGCGATCTGCTGCTGCCAAGTTCTGGCACTCTGCCATATGGCGACGAGGTTCACTAGCCGTTAAGAAGGGGGGGAGCAGTCATCTGGCGGCAGCCCCTCATGACCGCGAGCTGCGGCTGCCAGCAGCCGGCACTCTGCCATAGGGCGACGTGGCTCACTGGCCGTGAAGGAGAGGGGGAGCAGTCAGCTGGCGACAGCCCCTCATGGCGGGGAGCTGCGGCTGCCATCAGCTGGCACTCTGCAATAGGGCAACGAGGCTTGCTGGCCGGAAAGGAGGGGGGGAGCAGTCAGCTGGCGGCAGCCCCTCATGACGGCGAGCTGCGGCTGCCAGGAGCTGGCACTCTGCCATAGGGCAACGAGGTTCACTGGCCGGGAAGGAGGGGGGTAGCAGTCAGCTGGCGGCAGCCCCTCATGACGGCGAGCTGTGGCTGCCAGCAGATGGCACTCTGCCATAGGGCAACGAGGCCTGATGGCCGGAAAGGAGGGGGGGAGCAGTCAGCTGGCGGCTGCCCCTCATGACGGCAAGCTGCGGCTGCCAGGAGCTGGCACTCTGCCATAGGGCAACGAGGCTCGCTGGCCGGAAGGAGGGGGGGAGCAGTCAGCTGGCGGCAGCCCCTCATGACGGCGAGCTGCTGCTGCCAGCAGCTGGCACTCTGCCATAGGGCAACGAGGCTCGCTGGCTGGAAGGAGGGGGGGAGCAGTCAGCTGGCGGCAGCCCCTCATGACGGCGAGCTGCGGCTGCCAGCAGCTGGCACTATGCCATAGGGCAAAGAGGCCTACTGGCCGGAAAGGAGGGGGGGGAGCAGTCAGCTGGCAGCAGCCCCTCATGACGGCGAGCTGCGGCTGCCAGCAGCTGGCACTCTGCCATAGGGCAACGAGGCTCGCTGGCTGGAAGGAGGTGGGGAGCAGTCAGCTGGCGGCAGTCCCTCATGGCGGCGAGTTGCGGCTGTTAGCAGCTGGCACTCTGCCATAGGGCAACGAGGCCTGCTGGCCGGAAAGGAGGGGAGGAGCAGTCAGCTGGCGGCAGCCCCTCATGACGGCGAGCTGCGGCTGCCAGGAGCTGGCACTCTGCCATAGGGCAAAAAGGTTCACTGGCCGGGGTGGAGGGTGGGAGCAGTCAGCTGGCGGCAGCCCCTCATGACGGCGAGCTGCGGCTGCCAGGAGCTGGCACTCTGCCATAGGGCGACGAGGTTCACTGGCCGGTAAGGAGGGGGGGAGCAGTCAGCTGGCGGCAGCCCCTTATGACGGCGAACTGCGGCTGCCAGGAGCTGGCACTCTGCCATAGGGCGACGAGGCTCGCTGGCCGGAAAGGAGGGGTGAGCAGTCAGCTGGCGGCAGCCCCTAATGGCGGCGAGCTGCGGCTGCCATCAGCTGGCACTCTGCCATAGGGCGACGAGGCTCGCTGGCCGGAAGGAAGGGGGGAGCAGTCAGCTGGCGGCAGTCCCTCATGGCGGCGAGCTGCGGCTGCCAGGAGCTGGCACTCTGCCATAGGGCAACGAGGCTCGCTGGCCGGAAGAAGGGGGGGAGCAGTTAGCTTGCGGCAGCCCCTCATGGCGGCGAGCTGCGGCTGCCAGCAGCTGGCACTATGCCATAGGGCAAAGAGGCCTTCTGGCCGGAAAGGAGGGGGGGAGCAGTCAGCTGGCGGCAGCCACTCATGACGGCGAGCTGCGGCTGCCATCAGCTGGCACTCTGCCATAGGGCGACGAGGCTCGCTGGGTGGGAAGGAAGGGGGGAGCAGTCAGCTGGCGGCAGCCCCTAATGGCGGCGAGCTGCGGCTGCCATCAGCTGGCACTCTGCCATAGGGCGACGAGGCTCGCTGGATGGGAAGGAAGGGGGGAGCTGTCAGATGGCGGCAGCCCCTAATGGCGGCGAGCTGCGGCTGCCATCAGCTGGCACTCTGCCATAGGGCGACGAGGCTCGCTTGATGGGAAGGAAGGGGGGAGCAGTCAGCTGGCGGCAGCCCCTCATGGCGGCGAGCTGCCGCTGCCAGTAGCTGGCACTATGCCATAGGGCAAAGAGGCCTTCTGGCCGGAAAGGAGGGGGGGGAGCAGTCAGCTGGCAGCAGCCCCTCATAACGGCGAGCTGCGGCTGTCAGCAGCTGGCACTCTGCCATAGGGCAACGAGGCTCGCTGGCTGGAAGGAGGTGGGGAGCAGTCAGCTGGCGGCAGTCCCTCATGGCGGCGAGTTGCGGCTGTTAGCAGCTGGCACTCTGCCATAGGGCAACGAGGCCTGCTGGCCGGAAAGGAGGGGGGGAGCAGTCAGCTGGCGGCAGCCCCTCATGACGGCGAGCTGCGGCTGCCAGGAGCTGGCACTCTGCCATAGGGCAAAAAGGTTCACTGGCCGGGGTAGAGGGTGGGAGCAGTCAGCTGGCGGCAGCCCCTCATGACGGCGAGCTGCGGCTGCCAGGAGCTGGCACTCTGCCATAGGGCGACGAGGTTCACTGGCCGGGAAGGAGGGGGGGAGCAGTCAGCTGGCGGCAGCCCCTTATGACGGCGAACTGCGGCTGCCAAGAGCTGGCACTCTGCCATAGGGCGACGAGGCTCGCTGGCCGAGAAGGGGGGGGGGGAGCAGACAGCTAACGGCAGCCCCTCATGACGGCGAGCTGCGGCTGCCAGGAGCTGGCACTCTGCCAAAGGGCGACAAATCTCGTTGGCCGGAAGTAGGGGAGGAACAGTCAGCTGGCGGCAGCCCCTAATGGCGGCGAGCTGCGGCTGCCAGCAGCTGGCACTCTGCCATAGGGCGACGAGGCTCGCTTGATGGGAAGGAAGGGGGGAGCTGTCAGCTGGCGGCAGCCCCTAATGGCGGCGAGCTGCGGCTGCCAGCAGCTGGCACTCTGCCATAGGGCGACGAGGCTCGCTGGCCGGAAGGAGGGGGGAGCAGTAAGCTGGCGGCAGCCCCTCATGGCGGCGAGCTGCGGCTGCCAGAGGCTGGCACTCTGCCATAGGGCGACGAGGCTCGCTGGCCGGAAGGAAGGGGGGAGCAGTCAGCTGGCGGCAGTCCCTCATGGCGGCGAGCTGCGGCTGCCAGGAGCTGGCACTCTGCCATAGGGCAACGAGGCTCGCTGGCCGGAAGAAGGGGGGGAGCAGTTAGCTTGCGGCAGCCCCTCATGGCGGCGAGCTGCGGCTGCCAGCAGCTGGCACTATGCCATAGGGCAAAGAGGCCTTCTGGCCGGAAAGGAGGGGGGGAGCAGTCAGCTGGCGGCAGCCACTCATGACGGCGAGCTGCGGCTGCCATCAGCTGGCACTCTGCCATAGGGCGACGAGGCTCGCTGGGTGGGAAGGAAGGGGGGAGCAGTCAGCTGGCGGCAGCCCCTAATGGCGGCGAGCTGCGGCTGCCATCAGCTGGCACTCTGCCATAGGGCGACGAGGCTCGCTGGATGGGAAGGAAGGGGGGAGCTGTCAGATGGCGGCAGCCCCTAATGGCGGCGAGCTGCGGCTGCCATCAGCTGGCACTCTGCCATAGGGCGACGAGGCTCGCTTGATGGGAAGGAAGGGGGGAGCTGTCAGCTGGCGGCAGCCCCTCATGGCGGCGAGCTGCCGCTGCCAGTAGCTGGCACTATGCCATAGGGCAAAGAGGCCTTCTGGCCGGAAAGGAGGGGGGGGAGCAGTCAGCTGGCAGCAGCCCCTCATAACGGCGAGCTGCGGCTGTCAGCAGCTGGCACTCTGCCATAGGGCAACGAGGCTCGCTGGCTGGAAGGAGGTGGGGAGCAGTCAGCTGGCGGCAGTCCCTCATGGCGGCGAGTTGCGGCTGTTAGCAGCTGGCACTCTGCCATAGGGCAACGAGGCCTGCTGGCCGGAAAGGAGGGGGGGAGCAGTCAGCTGGCGGCAGCCCCTCATGACGGCGAGCTGCGGCTGCCAGGAGCTGGCACTCTGCCATAGGGCAAAAAGGTTCACTGGCCGGGGTAGAGGGTGGGAGCAGTCAGCTGGCGGCAGCCCCTCATGACGGCGAGCTGCGGCTGCCAGGAGCTGGCACTCTGCCATAGGGCGACGAGGTTCACTGGCCGGGAAGGAGGGGGGGAGCAGTCAGCTGGCGGCAGCCCCTTATGACGGCGAACTGCGGCTGCCAAGAGCTGGCACTCTGCCATAGGGCGACGAGGCTCGCTGGCCGAGAAGGGGGGGGGGGAGCAGACAGCTAACGGCAGCCCCTCATGACGGCGAGCTGCGGCTGCCAGGAGCTGGCACTCTGCCAAAGGGCGACAAATCTCGTTGGCCGGAAGTAGGGGAGGAACAGTCAGCTGGCGGCAGCCCCTAATGGCGGCGAGCTGCGGCTGCCAGCAGCTGGCACTCTGCCATAGGGCAACGAGGCTCGATGGCCGGAAGGAGGGGGGGAGTAATCAGCTAGCGGCAGCCCCTCATGGCGGCGAGCTGCGGCTGCCAGCAGCTGGCACTCTGCCATAGGGCGACGAGGCTCGCTGGCCGGAAAGGAGGGGGGGAGCAGTCAGCTGGCGGCAGCCCCACATGACGGCGAACTGCGGCTGCCAGGAGCTGGCACACTGCCATAGGGCGACGAGGCTCGCTGGCCGGGAAGGAGGGGGGGAGCAGTCAGCTGGCGGCAACCCCTCATGGCGGCGAGCTGCGGCTGCCATCAGCTGGCACTCTGCCATAGGGCGACGAGGCTCGCTGGCCGGAAAGGAGGGGGGGAGCAGTCAGCTGGCGGCAGCCACTAATGACGGCGAGCTGCGGCTGCCATCAGTTGGCACTCTGCCATAGGGCGACGAGGCTCGCCTGCCGGGAAGGAGGGGGGGAGCAGTCAGCTGGCGGCAGCCCCTCATGACGGCGAGCTGCGGCTGCCAGAAGCTGGCACTCTGCCATATGGCGACGAGTTTCCCTGGCCGTGAAGGAGGGGGGGAGCAGTCAGCTGGCGGCAGCCCCTCATGACGGAGAGCTGCGGCTGCCAGGAGCTGGCACTCTGCCATATGGCAACGAGTTTCACTGGCAGTGAAGGAGGGGGGGAGCTTTCAGCTTGCGGCAGCCCCTCATGACGGCGAGCTGCGGCTGCCAGGAGCTGGCACTCTGCGATAAGGCGACGAGGCTCGCTGGCCGTGAAGGAGGGGGGGAGCAGTCAGCTGGCGGTAACCCCTCATGACGGCGAGCTGCGGCTGCCAGGAGCTGGCACTCTTCCATAGGGCGACGAGGTTCACTGGCCGTGAAGGAGTGGGGGAGCAGTCAGCTGGCGGCAGCCCCTCATGGCGGCGAGCTGCGGCTGCCATCAGCAGGTACTCTGCCATATAGCGACGAGTATCACTGGCCGTGAAGGAGGGGGGGAGCAGTCAGCTGGCGGCAGCCCCTCATGGCGGCGAGCTGCGGCTGCCAGCAGCTGGCACTCTGCCATAGGGCAACGAGGCTCGCTGGCCGGAAGGAAGGGGGGAGCAGTCAGCTGGCGGCAGTCCCTCATGGCGGCGAGCTGCGGCTGCCAGGAGCTGGCACTCTGCCATAGGGCAACGAGGCTCGCTGGCCGGAAGAAGGGGGGGAGCAGTTAGCTTGCGGCAGCCCCTCATGGCGGCAAGCTGCGGCTGCCAGCAGCTGGCACTATGCCATAGGGCAAAGAGGCCTTCTGGCCGGAAAGGAGGGGGGGAGCAGTCAGCTGGCGGCAGCCACTCATGACGGCGAGCTGCGGCTGCCATCAGCTGGCACTCTGCCATAGGGCGACGAGGCTCGCTGAATGGGTCAGGAAGGGGGGAGCAGTCAGCTGGCGGCAGCCCCTAATGGCGGCGAGCTGCGGCTGCCATCAGCTGGCACTCTGCCATAGGGCGACGAGGCTCGCTGGATGGGAAGGAAGGGGGTAGCTGTCAGATGGCGGCAGCCCCTAATGGCGGCGAGCTGCGGCTGCCATCAGCTGGCACTCTGCCATAGGGCGACGAGGCTCGCTTGATGGGAAGGAAGGGGGGAGCTGTCAGCTGGCGGCAGCCCCTAATGGCGGCGAGCTGCGGCTGCCAGGAGCTGGCACTCTGCCATAGGGCAACGAGGCTCGCTGGCCGGAAGGAGGGGGGGAGCAGACAGCTGGCGGCAGCCCCTCATGAGGGCAAGCTGCGGCTGCCAGGAGCTGGCACTCTGCCATAGGGCGACGAGGCTCGCTGGCCGGAAGGAGGGGGGAGCAGTCAGCTGGCGGCAGCCCCTCATGGCGGCGAGCTGCGGCTGCCAGCAGCTGGCACTCTGCCATAGGGCGACAAAGCTCGCTGGCCGGAAGTAGGGGAGGAACAGTCAGCTGGAAGCAGCCCCTCATGGCGGCGAGCTGCGGCTGCCAGCAGCTGGCACTCTGCCATAGGGCGACGAGGTTCACTGGCCGGGAAGAAGGGGGGGAGCAGTCAGCTGGCGGCAGCCCCTTATGACGGCGAACTGCGGCTGCCAGGAGCTGGCACTCTGCCATAGGGTGACGAGGCTCGCTGGCTGGGAAGGGGGGGGGGGGGAGCAGTCAGCTGGCGGCAGCCCCTCATTACGGCGAGCTGCGGCTGCCATCAGCTGGCACTCTGCCATAGAGCGACGAGGCTTCCTGGGCAGGAAGGGGGGGGGGAGCAGTCAGTTGGCGGCAGCCCCTCATGACGGCGAGCTGCGGCTGCCAGCAGCTGGCACTCTGCCATAGGGCAACGAGGCCTGCTGGCCGGAAAGGAGGGGGGAGCAGTCAGCTGGCGGCTACCCCTCATGACGGCGAGCTGCGGCTGCCAGGAGCTGGCACTCTGCCATAGGGCAACAAGGTTTACTGGCCGAGAAGGAGGGGGGGAGCAGTCAGCTGGCGGCAGCCCCTCATGACGGCGAGCTGCGGCTGCCAGGAGCTGGCACTCTGCAATAGGGCGACGAGGCCCGCTGGGCGGGAAGGAGGGGGGGAGCAGTCAGCTGGCGGCAGCCCCTAATGACGGAAAGCTGCAGTTGCCATCAGCTGGCACTCTGCAATAGGGCGACGAGGCTCGCTGGCCATGAAGGAGGGGTGGAGCAGTCAGCTGGCGTTAGCCACTCATGACGGCGAGCTGCGGCTGCCAACAGCTGGCACTCTGCCATAGGGCGACGAGGCTCGCTGGCCGGGAAGGAGGGGGGGAGCAGTCAGCTGGCGTTAGCCACTCATGACGGCGAGCTGCGGCTGCCATCAGCTGGCACTCCGCCATAGGGCGACGAGGCTCGCGTGCCGGGAAGGAGTGGGGGAGCATTCAGCTGGCGGCAACCCCTCATGGCGGCGAGCTGCGGCTGCCATTAGCTGGCACTCTGCCATAGGGCGACGAGGCTCGCTGTCCGGGAAGGAGTGGGGGAGCAGTCAGCTGGCGGCAACCCCTCATGGCGGCGAGCTACGGCTGCCATCAGCTGGCACTCTGCCATAGGGCGACGAGGCTCGCTTGATGGGAAGGAAGGGGGGAGCTGTCAGCTGGCGGCAGCCCCTCATGGCGGCGAGCTGCCGCTGCCAGCAGCTGGCACTCTGCCATAGGGCAACGAGGCTCGCTGGCTGGAAGGAGGTGGGGAGCAGTCAGCTGGCGGCAGTCCCTCATGGCGGCGAGTTGCGGCTGTTAGCAGCTGGCACTCTGCCATAGGGCAACGAGGCCTGCTGGCCGGAAAGGAGGGGGGGCGCAGTCAGCTGGCGGCAGCCCCTCATGACGGCGAGCTGCGGCTGCCAGGAGCTGGCACTCTGCCATAGGGCAAAAAGGTTCACTGGCCGAGATGGAGGGGGGGAGCAGTCAGCTGGCGGCAGCCCCTCATGACGGCGAGCTGCGGCTGCCAGGAGCTGGCACTCTGCCATAGGGCGACGAGGCTCGCTGGCCGGGAAGGAGGGGGGGAGCAGTCAGCTGGCGGCAGCCCCTCATGACGGCGAGCTGCGGCTGCCATCAGCTGGCACTCTGCCATAGGGCGACAAAGCTCGCTGGCCGGAAGTAGGGGAGGAACAGTCAGCTGGCGGCAGCCCCTCATGGCGGCGAGCTGCGGCTGCCAGCAGCTGGCACTCTGCCATAGGGCGACGAGGTTCACTGGCCGGGAAGAAGGGGGCGAGCAGTCAGCTGGCGGCAGCCCCTTATGACGGCGAACTGCGGCTGCCAGGAGCTGGCACTCTGCCATAGGGTGACGAGGCTCGCTGGCGGGGAAGGGGGGGGGGAGCAGTCAGCTGGCGGCAGCCCCTCATTTCGGCGAGCTGCGGCTGCCATCAGCTGGCACTCTGCCATAGAGCGACGAGGCTTCCTGGGCAGGAAGGGGGGGGGAGCAGTCAGTTGGCGGCAGCCCCTCATGACGGCGAGCTGCGGCTGCCAGCAGCTGGCACTCTGCCATAGGGCAACGAGGCCTGCTGGCCGGAAAGGAGGGGGGGAGCAGTCAGCTGGCGGCTACCCCTCATGACGGCGAGCTGCGGCTGCCAGGAGCTGGCACTCTGCCATAGGGCAACAATGTTTACTGGCCGAGAAGGAGGGGGGGAGCAGTCAGCTGGCGGCAGCCCCTCATGACGGCGAGCTGCGGCTGCCAGGAGCTGGCACTCTGCCATAGGGCGACGAGGATCACTGGCCGGGAAGGAAGGGGGGAGCAGTCAGCTGGCGGCAGCCCCTCATGACATCGAGCTGCGGCTGCCAGGAGCTGGCACTCTGCCATAGGGCGACGAGTATCGCTGGCCGGAAAGGAGGGGGGGAGCAGTCAGCTGGCAGCAGCCCCACATGACGGCGAACTGCGGCTGCCAGGAGCTGGCACTCTGCCATAGGGCAACGAGGCTCGCTGTCCGGAAGGAGGGGGGGAGCAGTCAGCTGGCGGCAGCCCCTCATGACGGCGAGCTGCTGCTGCCAGCAGCTGGCACTCTGCCATAGGGCAACGAGTCTCGCTGGCTGGAAGGAGGGAGGGAGCAGTCAGCTGGCGGCAGCCCCTCATGGCGGCGAGCTGCGGCTGCCAGCAGCTGGCACTCTGCCATAGGGCGACGAGGCTCGCTGGCCGGAAGGAGGGGGAAACCAGTCAGCTGGCGGCAGCCCCCCATGGCGGCGAGCTGCGGCTGCCAGGAACTGGCACTCTGCCATAGGGCAACGAGGTCCGCTGGCCGGAAGGAGGGGGGGAGCAGTCAGCTGGCGGCAGCCCCTCATGACGGCGAGCTGCGGCTGCCATCAGCTGGCACTCTGCCATAGGGCAACGAGACTCGCTGGCCGGAAGGAGGGGGGGAGCAGTCAGCTGGCGGCAGCCCCTCATGACGGCGAGCTGCGGCTGCCAGGAGCTGGCACTCTGCCAAAGGGCAACGAGGCTCGCTGGCCGAAAGGAGGAGGGGAGCAGTCAGCTGGCGGCAGCCCCTCATGACGGCGAGCTGCGGCTGCCATCAGCTGGCAAACTGCCATAGGGCGACGAGGCTTGGTGGCCGGAAGGAGGGGGGGAGCAGTCAGCTGGCGGCAGCCCCTAATGGCGGCGAGCTGCGGCTGCCAGGAGCTGGCACTCTGCCATAGGGCAACGAAGCTCGCTGGCCGGAAAGGAAGGGGGGAGCAGTCAGCTGGCGGCAGCCCCTCATGGCGGCGAGCTGCGGCTGCCAGAAGCTGGCACTCTGCCATAGGGCGACGAGGCTCGCTGGCCGCAAGGAGAGGGGGAGCAGTCAGCTGGCGGCAGTCCGTCATGACGGCGAGCTGCGGCTGCCAGGAGCTGGCACTCTGCCATAGGGCGACGAGGCTCGCTGGCTGGAAAGGAGGGGGGGAGCAGTCAGCTGTCGGCAGACCCTCATGGCGGCGAGCTGCGGCTGCCAGCAGTTGGCACTCTGCCATAGGGCGACGAGGCTCGCTGGCCGGAAGGAGGGGGGGAGCAGTCAGCTGTCGGCAGACCCTCATGGCGGCGAGCTGCGGCTGCCAGCAGTTGGCAATCTGCCATAGGACGACGAGGCTTGCTGGCCGGAAGGAGGGGGAAAGCAGTCAGCTGGCGGCAGTCCCTCATGGCGGCGAGCTGCGGCAGCCAGCAGCTGGCACTCTGCCATATGGCGACAGAGTTCACTGGCCGTGAAGGAGTGGGGGAGCAGTCAGCTGGCGGCAGCCCCTCATGACGGCGAGCTGCGGATGCCAGGAGCTGGCACTCTTCGATAGGGCGACGAGGTTCACTGGCCGTAAAGGAGGAGGGGAGCAGTCAGCTGGCGGCAGCCCCTCATAGAGTCGAGCTGCGGCTGTTATCAGCTGGCACTCAGCCAGAGGGAGACGAGGCTCGCTGGCCGGAAGGAGGGGGGGGAGCAGAAAGCTGGCGGCAGCCCCTCATGTCAGCGAGCTGCGGCTGCCAGGAGCAGGCACTCTGCCATAGGGAGACGAGGTTCACTGGCCGTGAAGGAGTGGGAGAACAGTCAGCTGGCGGCAGTCCCTCATGACGGCGAGCTGCGGCTGCCAGGAGCTGGCACTCTGCCATTGGGCGACGAGGCTCGCTTGCCGGGAAGGAGTGGGGGAGCAGTCAGCTGGCGGCAGTCCCCTCATGACGGCGAGCTGCAGCTGCCAGGAGCTTGCACTCTGCCATAGGGCGACGAGGCTCGCTGGCCAGGAAGGAGAGGGGGAGCAGTCAGATGGCGGCAGCCCCTCATGACGGTGAGCTGCGGCTGCCAGGAGCTGGCACTCTGCAATATGGCGACGAGGTTCACTGGCCGCGAAAAAGGGGGGGAGAAGTCATCTGGTGGCAGCCCCTCATGACGGCGAACTGCGGCTGCCAGGAGCTGGCACTCTGCCATAGGACAACGAGGCTCGCTGGCCGGAAAGAGGGGGGGAGCAGTCAGCTGGCGGCAGCCCCTCATGGCGGCGAGCTGCGGCTGCCGGGAGCTGCCACTATGCCATAGGGCGACGAGGCTCGCTGGCCGGAAGTAGGGGGGGAGCTGTCAGCTGGCGGCAGCCCCTCATGACAGCGAGCTGCGGCTGCCAGGAGCTGGCAATCTGCCATATGGCGACGAGGTTCACTGTTTGTGAAGGAGGGGGGGAGCAGTCACCTGGCGGCAGCCCCTCATGACGGAGAGCTGCGTCTGCCAGGAGCTGGCACTCTTTCATAGGGCGACGAGGCTCGCTGGCCGGAAGGAGAGGGGGAGCAGTCAGCTGGCGGCAGCCCAACATGACGGCGAACTGCGGCTGCCAGGTGCTGGCACTCTGCCATAGGGCGACGAGGATCGCTGGCTGGAAGGAGGGGGGGAGCAGTCAGCTGGCGGCAGTCCCTCATGGCGGCGAGCTGCGGCTGCCAGGAGCTGGCACTCTGCCATAGGGCAACGAGGCTCGCTGGCTGGGAAGGAGGGGGGGAGCAGTCAGCTGGCGGCAGTCCCTCATGGCGGCGAGCTGCGGCTGCCAGGAGCTGGCACTCTGCCATAGGGCAACGAGGCTCGCTGGCCGGAAGGAGGGGGGGAGCAGTCAGCTGGCGGCAGCCCCTCATGACGGCGAGCTGCGGCTGCCATCAGCTGGCAAACTGCCATAGGGCGACGAGGCTTGGTGGCCGGAAGGAGGGGGGGAGCAGTCAGCTGGCGGCAGCCCCTAATGGCGGCGAGCTGCGGCTGCCAGGAGCTGGCACTCTGCCATAGGGCAACGAAGCTCGCTGGCCGGAAGGAGTGGGGGAGCAGACAGCTGGCGGCAGCCCCTCATGGCGGCGAGCTGCGGCTGCCAGGAGCTGGCACTCTGCCATAGGGCGACGAGGCACACTGGCCGGAAGGAGGGGGGGAGCAGTCAGCTGGCGGCAGTCCCTCATGACGGCGAGCTGCGGCTGCCAGGAGCTGGCACTCTGCCATAGGGCGACGAAACTCGCTGGCCGGAAAGGAGGGGGGGAGCAGTCAGCTGGCGGCAGCCCCTCATGACGGCGAGCTGCGGCTGCCATCAGCTGGCACACTGCCATAGGGCGACGAGGCTCGCTGGCCGGAAAGGAGGGGGGGAGCAGTCAGCTGGCGGCAGCCCCTCATGACGGCAAGTTGCGGCTGCCATCAGCTGGCACTCTGCCATAGGGCGACGAGGCTCGCTGGCCGGAAAGGAGGGGGGGAGCAGTCAGCTGGCAGCAGCCCCTCATAGCGGCGAGGTGCGGCTGCCGGGAACTGTCACTCTGCCATAGGGCGACGAGGCTCGCTGGCCGGAAGGAGGGGGGGAGCAGTCAGCTGGCGGCAGTCCCTCATGACGGCGAGCTGCGGCTGCCAGGAGCTGGCACTCTGCCATAGGGCGACGAGGCTTGGCGGCCGGAAGGAGGGGGGGAGCAGTCAGCTGGTGGCAGCTTCTCATGACGGCGAGCTGCGGGTGCCATCAGCTGGCACTCTGCATTAGGGCGACGAGGCTCGCTGGCCGGAAAGGAGGGGGGGGAGCAGTCAGCTGGTGGCAGCCCCTCATGGCTGCGAGCTGCGGCTGCCAGGAGCTGGCACTCTGCCATAGGGCGACGAATCTCGCAGGCCGGAAAGGAAGGGGGGAGCAGTCAGCTGGCGGCAACCCCTCATGGCGGCGAGCTGCGGCTGCCAGCAGCTGGCACTCTGCTATAGGGCGACGAGGCTCGCTGGCCGGAAGGAGGGGGGGAGCAGTCAGCTGGCGGCAGTCCCTCATGGCGGCGAGCTGCGGCTGCCAGGAGCTGGCACTCTGCCATAGGGCAACGAGGCTCGCTGGCCGGAAGGAGGGGGGGAGCAGACAGCTGGCGGCAGCCCCTCATGAGGGCAAGCTGCGGCTGCCAGGAGCTGGCACTCTGCCATAGGGCGACGAGGCTCGCTGGCTGGAAGGAGGGGGGGAGCAGTCAGCTGGCGGCAGTCCCTCATGGCGGAGAGCTGCGGCTGCCAGGAGCTGGCACACTGCCATAGGGCAACGAGGCTCGCTGGCCCGCAGGAGGGGGGGAGCAGTCAGCTGGCGGCAGCACCTCATGAGGGCAAGCTGCGGCTGCCAGGAGCTGGCACTCTGCCATAGGGCGACGAGGCTCGCTGGCCGGGAAGGAGGGTGGGAGCAGTCAGCTGGCGGCAGCCCCTCATGACGGAGAGCTGCGGCTGCCAGAAGCTGGCACTCTGCCATAGGGCAACGAGGCTCGCTGGCCGGAAGGAGGGGGGGAGCAGTCAGCTGGCGGCAGCCCCTCATGACGGAGAGCTGCGGCTGCCAGGAGCTGGCACTCTGCCATAGGGCGACGAGGCTCGCTGGCCGGGAAGGAGGGGGGAAGCAGACAGCTGGCGGCAGCCCCTCATGACGGCGAGCTGCGGCTGCCAGGAGCTGGCACTCTGCCATATGGCGACGAGTTTCACTGGCCGTGAAGGAAGGGGGGAGCAGTCAGCTGGCGGCAGACCCTCATGACGGAGAGCTGCGGCTGCCAGGAGCTGGCACTCTGCCATAGGGCGACGAGGCTCGCAGGCCGGGAAGGGGGGGGGGAGCAGTCAGCTAACGGCAGCCCCTCATGACGGCGAGCTGCGGCTGCCAGGAGCTGGCACTCTGCCATAGGGCGACAAAGCTCGTTGGCCGGAAGTAGGGGAGGAACAGTCAGCTGGCGGCAGCCCCTAATGGCGGCGAGCTGCGGCTGCCAGCAGCTGGCACTCTGCCATAGGGCAACGAGGCTCGATGGCCGGAAGGAGGGGGGGAGTAGTCAGCTAGCGGCAGCCCCTCATGGCGGCGAGCTGCGGCTGCCAGCAGCTGGCATCTGCCATAGGGCGACGAGGCTCGCTGGCCGGAAAGGAGGGGGGGGAGCAGTCAGCTGGCGGCAGCCCCACATGACGGCGAACTGCGGCTACCAGGAGCTGGCACACTGCCATAGGGCAACGAGGCTCGCTGGCCGGGAAGGAGGGGGGGAGCAGTCAGCTGGCGGCAGCCCCTCATGACGGCGAGCTGCGGCTGCCAGGAGCTGGCACTGCCATAGGGCGGCGAGGCTGGCTGGCCAGGAAGGAGGGGGGGAGCAGTCAGCTGGCGGCAGCCACTAATGACGGCGAGCTGCGGCTGCCATCAGCTGGCACTCTGCCATAGGGCGACGAGGCTCGCTGGCCGGGAAGGAGGGGGGGAGCAGTCAGCTGGCGGCAGCCCCTCATGACGGCGAGCTGCGGCTGCCAGAAGCTGGCACTCTGCCATATGGCGACGAGTTTCCCTGGCCGTGAAGGAGGGGGGGAGCAGTCAGCTGGCGGCAGCCCCTCATGACGGAGAGCTGCGGCTGCCAGGAGCTGGCACTCTGCCATATGGCAACGAGTTTCACTGGCAGTGAAGGAGGGGGGGAGCATTCAGCTTGCGGCAGCCCCTCATGACAGCGAGCTGCGGCTGCCAGGAGCTGGCACTCTGCGATAAGGCGACAAGTCTCGCTGGGGGTGAAGGAGGGGGGGAGCAGTCAGCTGGCGGTAACCCCTCATGACGGCGTGCTGCGGCTGCCAGGAGCTGGCACTCTTCCATAGGGCGACGAGGTTCACTGGCCGTGAAGGAGTGGGGGAGCAGTCAGCTGGCGGCAGCCCCTCATTGCGGCGAGCTGCGGCTGCCATCAGCAGGCACTCTGCCATATAGCGACGAGTATCACTGGCCGTGAAGGAGGGGGGGAGCATTTAGCTGGCGGCAGCCCCTCATGACGGCGAGCTGCGGATGCCAGGAGCTGGCACTCTGCGATAGGGCGACGAGGCTCGCTGGCCGTGAAGGAGGGGGGGAGCAGTCAGCTGGCGGTAACCCCTCATGACGGCGAGCTGCGGCTGCCAGGAGCTGGCACTCTGCCAAAGGGCAACGAGGTTCACTGGCCGTAAAAAGGGGGGGGAGCAGTCAGCTGGTGGTAGCCCCTCATGACGGCGAGCTGCGGCTGCCAGGAGCTGGCACTCTGCCATAGGGCGACGATTTTCACTGGCCGGGAAGGAGGAGGGGAGCAGTCAGAGGCGGCAGCCCCTCATTGCGGCAAGCTGCGGCTGCCAGGAGCTGGCACTCTGCCATAGGGCGACGAGGCTCGCTGGCCGGAAGGAGGGGGGAGCAGTCAGCTGGCGGCAGCCCCTCATGGCGGCGAGCTGCGGCTGCCAGCAGCTGGCACTCTGCCATAGGGCGACGAGGCTCGCTGGCCGGAAGGAAGGGGGGAGCAGTCAGCTGGCGGCAGTCCCTCATGGCGGCGAGCTGCGGCTGCCAGGAGCTGGCACTCTGCCATAGGGCAACGAGGCTCGCTGGCCGGAAGAAGGGGGGGAGCAGTTAGCTTGCGGCAGCCCCTCATGGCGGCGAGCTGCGGCTGCCAGCAGCTGGCACTATGCCATAGGGCAAAGAGGCCTTCTGGCCGGAAAGGAGGGGGGGAGCAGTCAGCTGGCGGCAGCCACTCATGACGGCGAGCTGCGGCTGCCATCAGCTGGCACTCTGCCATAGGTCGACGAGGCTCGCTGGATGGGAAGGAAGGGGGGAGCAGTCAGCTGGCGGCAGCCCCTAATGGCGGCGAGCTGCGGCTGCCATCAGCTGGCACTCTGCCATAGGGCGACGAGGCTCGCTGGATGGGAAGGAAGGGTGGAGCTGTCAGATGGCGGCAGCCCCTAATGGCGGCGAGCTGCGGCTGCCATCAGCTGGCACTCTGCCATAGGGCGACGAGGCTCGCTTGATGGGAAGGAAGGGGGGAGCTGTCAGCTGGCGGCAGCCCCTAATGGCGGCGAGCTGCGGCTGCCATCAGCTGGCACTCTGCCATAGGGCGACGAGGCTCGCTGAATCGGAAGGAAGGGGGAGCTGTCAGCTAGCGGCAGCCGCTAATGGCGGCGAGCTGCGGCTGCTATCAGCTGGCACTCTGCCATAGGGCGACGAGGCTCGCTGGATGGGAAGGAAGGGGGAGCTGTCAGCTGGCGGCAGCCCCTAATGGCGGCGAGCTGCGGCTGCCATCAGCTGGCACTCTGCCATAGGGCGACAAGGCTCGCTGGATGGGTAGGTAGGGGAGAGCTGTCAGCAGGCGGCATCCCCTATTGGCGGCGAGCTGCGGCTGCCTCAGCTGGCACTCTGCCATAGGGCGACGAGGCTCGCTGGCCGGGAAGGAGGGGGGGAGCAGTCACCTGGCGGCAGCCCCTAATGACGGCGAGCTGCGGCTGCCAGGAGCTGGTACTCTGCCATAGGGCGACGAGGCTCGCTGGCCGGGAAGGAGGGGGGGAGCAGTCAGCTGGCGGCAGCCCCTAATGACGGCGAGCTGCGGCTGCCAGGAGCTGGTACTCTGCCATAGGGCGACGAGGCTCGCTGAATGGGAAGGAAGGGGGAAGCTGTCAGCTGGCGGCAGCCCCTAATGGCGGCGAGCTGCGGCTGCCATCAGCTGGCACTCTGCAATAGGGCGACGAGGCCCGCTGGGCGGGAAGGAGGGGGGGAGCAGTCAGCTGGCGGCAGCCCCTAATGCCGGAAAGCTGCAGTTGCCATCAGCTGGCACTCTGCAATAGGGCGACGAGGCTCGCTGGCCATGGAGGAGGGGTGGAGCAGTCAGTTGGCGTTAGCCACTCATGACGGCGAGCTGCGGCTGCCAACAGCTGGCACTCTGCCATAGGGCGACGAGGCTCGCTGGCCGGGAAGGAGGGGGGGAGCAGTCAGCTGGCGTTAGCCACTCATGACGGCGAGCTGCGGCTGCCATCAGCTGGCACTCCGCCATAGGGCGACGAGGCTCGCGTGCCGGGAAGGAGTGGGGGAGCATTCAGCTGGCGGCAACCCCTCATGGCGGCGAGCTGCGGCTGCCATTAGCTGGCACTCTGCCATAGGGCGACGAGGCTCGCTGTCCGGGAAGGAGTGGGGGAGCAGTCAGCTGGCGGCAACCCCTCATGGCGGCGAGCTACGGCTGCCATCAGCTGGCACTCTGCCATAGGGCGACGAGGCTCGCTTGATGGGAAGGAAGGGGGGAGCTGTCAGCTGGCGGCAGCCCCTCATGGCGGCGAGCTGCCGCTGCCAGCAGCTGGCACTCTGCCATAGGGCAACGAGGCTCGCTGGCTGGAAGGAGGTGGGGAGCAGTCAGCTGGCGGCAGTCCCTCATGGCGGCGAGTTGCGGCTGTTAGCAGCTGGCACTCTGCCATAGGGCAACGAGGCCTGCTGGCCGGAAAGGAGGGGGGGCGCAGTCAGCTGGCGGCAGCCCCTCATGACGGCGAGCTGCGGCTGCCAGGAGCTGGCACTCTGCCATAGGGCAAAAAGGTTCACTGGCCGAGATGGAGGGGGGGAGCAGTCAGCTGGCGGCAGCCCCTCATGACGGCGAGCTGCGGCTGCCAGGAGCTGGCACTCTGCCATAGGGCGACGAGGCTCGCTGGCCGGGAAGGAAGGGGGGAGCAGTCAGATGGCGGCAGCCCCTCATGACGGCGAGCTGCGGCTGCCATCAGCTGGCACTCTGCCATAGGGCGACAAAGCTCGCTGGCCGGAAGTAGGGGAGGAACAGTCAGCTGGCGGCAGCCCCTCATGGCGGCGAGCTGCGGCTGCCAGCAGCTGGCACTCTGCCATAGGGCGACGAGGTTCACTGGCCGGGAAGAAGGGGGCGAGCAGTCAGCTGGCGGCAGCCCCTTATGACGGCGAACTGCGGCTGCCAGGAGCTGGCACTCTGCCATAGGGTGACGAGGCTCGCTGGCGGGGAAGGGGGGGGGAGCAGTCAGCTGGCGGCAGCCCATCATTTCGGCGAGCTGCGGCTGCCATCAGCTGGCACTCTGCCATAGAGCGACGAGGCTTCCTGGGCAGGAAGTGGGGGGGGAGCAGTCAGTTGGCGGCAGCCCCTCATGACGGCGAGCTGCGGCTGCCAGCAGCTGGCACTCTGCCATAGGGCAACGAGGCCTGCTGGCTGGAAAGGAGGGGGGGAGCAGTCAGCTGGCGGCTACCCCTCATGACGGCGAGCTGCGGCTGCCAGGAGCTGGCACTCTGCCATAGGGCAACAATGTTTACTGGCCGAGAAGGAGGGGGGGAGCAGTCAGCTGGCGGCAGCCCCTCATGACGGCGAGCTGCGGCTGCCAGGAGCTGGCACTCTGCCATAGGGCGACGAGGATCACTGGCCGGGAAGGAAGGGGGGAGCAGTCAGCTGGCGGCAGCCCCTCATGACGGCGAGCTGCGGCTGCCAGGAGCTGGCACTCTGCCATAGGGCGACGAGTATCGCTGGCCGGAAAGGAGGGGGGGAGCAGTCAGCTGGCAGCAGCCCCACATGACGGCGAACTGCGGCTGCCAGGAGCTGGCACTCTGCCATAGGGCAACGAGGCTCGCTGGCCGGAAGGAGGGGGGGAGCAGTCAGCTGGCGGCAGCCCCTCATGACGGCGAGCTGCTGCTGCCAGCAGCTGGCACTCTGCCATAGGGCAACGAGGCTCGCTGGCTGGAAGGAGGGGGGGAGCAGTCAGCTGGCGGCAGCCCCTCATGGCGGCGAGCTGCGGCTGCCAGCAGCTGGCACTCTGCCATAGGGCGACGAGGCTCGCTGGCCGGAAGGAGGGGGAAACCAGTCAGCTGGCGGCAGCCCCCCATGGCGGCGAGCTGCGGCTGCCAGGAACTGGCCCTCTGCCATAGGGCAACGAGGTCCGCTGGCCGGAAGGAGGGGGGGAGCAGTCAGCTGGCGGCAGCCCCTCATGACGGCGAGCTGCGGCTGCCATCAGCTGGCACTCTGCCATAGGGCAACGAGACTCGCTGGCCGGAAGGAGGGGGGGATCAGTCAGCTGGCGGCAGCCCCTCATGACGGCGAGCTGCGGCTGCCAGGAGCTGGCACTCTGCCAAAGGGCAACGAGGCTCGCTGGCCGGAAGGAGGAGGGGAGCAGTCAGCTGGCGGCAGCCCCTCATGACGGCGAGCTGCGGCTGCCATCAGCTGGCAAACTGCCATAGGGCGACGAGGCTTGGTGGCCGGAAGGAGGGGGGGAGCAGTCAGCTGGCGGCAGCCCCTAATGGCGGCGAGCTGCGGCTGCCAGGAGCTGGCACTCTGCCATAGGGCAACGAAGCTCGCTGGCCGGAAGGAGTGGGGGAGCAGACAGCTGGCGGCAGCCCCTCATGGCGGCGAGCTGCGGCTGCCAGGAGCTGGCACTCTGCCATAGGGCGACGAGGCGCGCTGGCCGGAAGGAGGGGGGGAGCAGTCAGCTGGCGGCAGTCCCTCATGACGGCGAGCTGCGGCTGCCAGGAGCTGGCACTCTGCCATAGGGCGACGAAACTCGCTGGCCGGAAAGGAGGGGGGGAGCAGTCAGCTGGCGGCAGCCCCTCATGACGGCGAGCTGCGGCTGCCATCAGCTGGCACACTGCCATAGGGCGACGAGGCTCGCTGGCCGGAAAGGAGGGGGGGAGCAGTCAGCTGGCGGCAGCCCCTCATGACGGCGAGCTGCGGCTGCCATCAGCTGGCACTCTGCCATAGGGCGACGAGGCTCGCTGGCCGGAAAGGAGGGGGGGAGCAGTCAACTGGCAGCAGCCCCTCATGGCGGCGAGCTGCGGCTGCCGGGAACTGTCACTCTGCCATAGGGCGACGAGGCTCGCTGGCCGGAAGGAGGGGGGGAGCAGTAACTGGCGGCAGTCCCTCATGACGGCGAGCTGCGGCTGCCAGGAGCTGGCACTCTGCCATAGGGCGACGAGGCTTGGCGGCCGGAAGGAGGGGGGGAGCAGTCAGCTGGCGGCAGCTTCTCATGACGGCGAGCTGTGGGTGCCATCAGCTGGCACTCTGCATTAGGGCGACGAGGCTCGCTGGCCGGAAAGGAGGGGGGGAGCAGTCAGCTGGCGGCAGCCCCTCATGGCTGCGAGCTGCGGCTGCCAGGAGCTGGCACTCTGCCATAGGGCGACGAAGCTCGCAGGCCGGAAAGGAAGGGGGGAGCAGTCAGCTGGCGGCAGCCCCTCATGGCGGCGAGCTGCGGCTGCCAGAAGCTGGCACTCTGCCATAGGGCGACGAGGCTCGCTGGCCGGAAGGAGAGGGGGAGCAGTCAGCTGGCGGCAGTCCGTCATGACGGCGAGCTGCGGCTGCCAGGAGCTGGCACTCTGCCATAGGGCGACGAGGCTCGCTGGCTGGAAAGGAGGGGGGGAGCAGTCAGCTGGCGGCAGACCCTCATGACGGAGAGCTGCGGCTGCCAGGAGCTGGCACTCTGCCATAGGGCGACGAGGCTCGCAGGCCGCGAAGGGGGGGGGGGGAGCAGTCAGCTAACGGCAGCCCCTCATGACGGCGAGCTGCGGCTGCCAGGAGCTGGCACTCTGCCATAGGGCGACAAAGCTCGTTGGCCGGAAGTAGGGGAGGAACAGTCAGCTGGCGGCAGCCCCTAATGGCGGCGAGCTGCGGCTGCCAGCAGCTGGCACTCTGCCATAGGGCAACGAGGCTCGATGGCCGGAAGGAGGGGGGGAGTAGTCAGCTAGCGGCAGCCCCTCATGGCGGCGAGCTGCGGCTGCCAGCAGCTGGCATCTGCCATAGGGCGACGAGGCTCGCTGGCCGGAAAGGAGGGGGGGGAGCAGTCAGCTGGCGGCAGCCCCACATGACGGCGAACTGCGGCTACCAGGAGCTGGCACACTGCCATAGGGCAACGAGGCTCGCTGGCCGGGAAGGAGGGGGGGAGCAGTCAGCTGGCGGCAGCCCCTCATGACGGCGAGCTGCGGCTGCCAGGAGCTGGCACTGCCATAGGGCGGCGAGGCTGGCTGGCCAGGAAGGAGGGGGGGAGCAGTCAGCTGGCGGCAGCCACTAATGACGGCGAGCTGCGGCTGCCATCAGCTGGCACTCTGCCATAGGGCGACGAGGCTCGCTGGCCGGGAAGGAGGGGGGGAGCAGTCAGCTGGCGGCAGCCCCTCATGACGGCGAGCTGCGGCTGCCAGAAGCTGGCACTCTGCCATATGGCGACGAGTTTCCCTGGCCGTGAAGGAGGGGGGGAGCAGTCAGCTGGCGGCAGCCCCTCATGACGGAGAGCTGCGGCTGCCAGGAGCTGGCACTCTGCCATATGGCAACGAGTTTCACTGGCAGTGAAGGAGGGGGGGAGCATTCAGCTTGCGGCAGCCCCTCATGACAGCGAGCTGCGGCTGCCAGGAGCTGGCACTCTGCGATAAGGCGACAAGTCTCGCTGGGGGTGAAGGAGGGGGGGAGCAGTCAGCTGGCGGTAACCCCTCATGACGGCGTGCTGCGGCTGCCAGGAGCTGGCACTCTTCCATAGGGCGACGAGGTTCACTGGCCGTGAAGGAGTGGGGGAGCAGTCAGCTGGCGGCAGCCCCTCATTGCGGCGAGCTGCGGCTGCCATCAGCAGGCACTCTGCCATATAGCGACGAGTATCACTGGCCGTGAAGGAGGGGGGGAGCATTTAGCTGGCGGCAGCCCCTCATGACGGCGAGCTGCGGATGCCAGGAGCTGGCACTCTGCGATAGGGCGACGAGGCTCGCTGGCCGTGAAGGAGGGGGGGAGCAGTCAGCTGGCGGTAACCCCTCATGACGGCGAGCTGCGGCTGCCAGGAGCTGGCACTCTGCCAAAGGGCAACGAGGTTCACTGGCCGTAAAAAGGGGGGGGAGCAGTCAGCTGGTGGTAGCCCCTCATGACGGCGAGCTGCGGCTGCCAGGAGCTGGCACTCTGCCATAGGGCGACGAGTTTCACTGGCCGGGAAGGAGGAGGGGAGCAGTCAGAGGCGGCAGCCCCTCATTGCGGCAAGCTGCGGCTGCCAGGAGCTGGCACTCTGCCATAGGGCGACGAGGCTCGCTGGCCGGAAGGAGGGGGGAGCAGTCAGCTGGCGGCAGCCCCTCATGGCGGCGAGCTGCGGCTGCCAGCAGCTGGCACTCTGCCATAGGGCGACGAGGCTCGCTGGCCGGAAGGAAGGGGGGAGCAGTCAGCTGGCGGCAGTCCCTCATGGCGGCGAGCTGCGGCTGCCAGGAGCTGGCACTCTGCCATAGGGCAACGAGGCTCGCTGGCCGGAAGAAGGGGGGGAGCAGTTAGCTTGCGGCAGCCCCTCATGGCGGCGAGCTGCGGCTGCCAGCAGCTGGCACTATGCCATAGGGCAAAGAGGCCTTCTGGCCGGAAAGGAGGGGGGGAGCAGTCAGCTGGCGGCAGCCACTCATGACGGCGAGCTGCGGCTGCCATCAGCTGGCACTCTGCCATAGGTCGACGAGGCTCGCTGGATGGGAAGGAAGGGGGGAGCAGTCAGCTGGCGGCAGCCCCTAATGGCGGCGAGCTGCGGCTGCCATCAGCTGGCACTCTGCCATAGGGCGACGAGGCTCGCTGGATGGGAAGGAAGGGTGGAGCTGTCAGATGGCGGCAGCCCCTAATGGCGGCGAGCTGCGGCTGCCATCAGCTGGCACTCTGCCATAGGGCGACGAGGCTCGCTTGATGGGAAGGAAGGGGGGAGCTGTCAGCTGGCGGCAGCCCCTAATGGCGGCGAGCTGCGGCTGCCATCAGCTGGCACTCTGCCATAGGGCGACGAGGCTCGCTGAATCGGAAGGAAGGGGGAGCTGTCAGCTAGCGGCAGCCGCTAATGGCGGCGAGCTGCGGCTGCTATCAGCTGGCACTCTGCCATAGGGCGACGAGGCTCGCTGGATGGGAAGGAAGGGGGAGCTGTCAGCTGGCGGCAGCCCCTAATGGCGGCGAGCTGCGGCTGCCATCAGCTGGCACTCTGCCATAGGGCGACAAGGCTCGCTGGATGGGTAGGTAGGGGAGAGCTGTCAGCAGGCGGCATCCCCTATTGGCGGCGAGCTGCGGCTGCCTCAGCTGGCACTCTGCCATAGGGCGACGAGGCTCGCTGGCCGGGAAGGAGGGGGGGAGCAGTCACCTGGCGGCAGCCCCTAATGACGGCGAGCTGCGGCTGCCAGGAGCTGGTACTCTGCCATAGGGCGACGAGGCTCGCTGGCCGGGAAGGAGGGGGGGAGCAGTCAGCTGGCGGCAGCCCCTAATGACGGCGAGCTGCGGCTGCCAGGAGCTGGTACTCTGCCATAGGGCGACGAGGCTCGCTGAATGGGAAGGAAGGGGGAAGCTGTCAGCTGGCGGCAGCCCCTAATGGCGGCGAGCTGCGGCTGCCATCAGCTGGCACTCTGCAATAGGGCGACGAGGCCCGCTGGGCGGGAAGGAGGGGGGGAGCAGTCAGCTGGCGGCAGCCCCTAATGACGGAAAGCTGCAGTTGCCATCAGCTGGCACTCTGCAATAGGGCGACGAGGCTCGCTGGCCATGGAGTAGGGGTGGAGCAGTCAGCTGGCGTTAGCCACTCATGACGGCGAGCTGCGGCTGCCAACAGCTGGCACTCTGCCATAGGGCGACGAGGCTCGCTGGCCGGGAAGGAGGGGGGGAGCAGTCAGCTGGCGTTAGCCACTCATGACGGCGAGCTGCGGCTGCCATCAGCTGGCACTCCGCCATAGGGCGACGAGGCTCGCGTGCCGGGAAGGAGTGGGGGAGCATTCAGCTGGCGGCAACCCCTCATGGCGGCGAGCTGCGGCTGCCATTAGCTGGCACTCTGCCATAGGGCGACGAGGCTCGCTGTCCGGGAAGGAGTGGGGGAGCAGTCAGCTGGCGGCAACCCCTCATGGCGGCGAGCTACGGCTGCCATCAGCTGGCACTCTGCCATAGGGCGACGAGGCTCGCTTGATGGGAAGGAAGGGGGGAGCTGTCAGCTGGCGGCAGCCCCTCATGGCGGCGAGCTGCCGCTGCCAGCAGCTGGCACTCTGCCATAGGGCAACGAGGCTCGCTGGCTGGAAGGAGGTGGGGAGCAGTCAGCTGACGGCAGTCCCTCATGGCGGCGAGTTGCAGCTGTTAGCAGCTGGCACTCTGCCATAGGGCAACGAGGCCTGCTGGCCGGAAAGGAGGGGGGGCGCAGTCAGCTGGCGGCAGCCCCTCATGACGGCGAGCTGCGGCTGCCAGGAGCTGGCACTCTGCCATAGGGCAAAAAGGTTCACTGGCCGAGATGGAGGGGGGGAGCAGTCAGCTGGCGGCAGCCCCTCATGACGGCGAGCTGCGGCTGCCAGGAGCTGGCACTCTGCCATAGGGCGACGAGGCTCGCTGGACGGGAAGGAGGGGGGGAGCAGTCAGATGGCGGCAGCCCCTCATGACGGCGAGCTGCGGCTGCCATCAGCTGGCACTCTGCCATAGGGCGACAAAGCTCGCTGGCCGGAAGTAGGGGAGGAACAGTCAGCTGGCGGCAGCCCCTCATGGCGGCGAGCTGCGGCTGCCAGCAGCTGGCACTCTGCCATAGGGCGACGAGGTTCACTGGCCGGGAAGAAGGGGGCGAGCAGTCAGCTGGCGGCAGCCCCTTATGACGGCGAACTGCGGCTGCCAGGAGCTGGCACTCTGCCATAGGGCGACGAGGCTTGGCGGCCGGAAGGAGGGGGGGAGCAGTCAGCTGGCGGCAGCTTCTCATGACGGCGAGCTGTGGGTGCCATCAGCTGGCACTCTGCATTAGGGCGACGAGGCTCGCTGGCCGGAAAGGAGGGGGGGAGCAGTCAGCTGGCGGCAGCCCCTCATGGCTGCGAGCTGCGGCTGCCAGGAGCTGGCACTCTGCCATAGGGCGACGAAGCTCGCAGGCCGGAAAGGAAGGGGGGAGCAGTCAGCTGGCGGCAGCCCCTCATGGCGGCGAGCTGCGGCTGCCAGAAGCTGGCACTCTGCCATAGGGCGACGAGGCTCGCTGGCCGGAAGGAGAGGGGGAGCAGTCAGCTGGCGGCAGTCCGTCATGACGGCGAGCTGCGGCTGCCAGGAGCTGGCACTCTGCCATAGGGCGACGAGGCTCGCTGGCTGGAAAGGAGGGGGGGAGCAGTCAGCTGGCGGCAGCCCCTCATGGCGGCGAGCTGCGGCTGCCAGGAGTTGGCACTCTGCCATAGGGCGACTAGGCTCGCTGGCCGGAAAGAAGGGGGGGAGCAGTCAGCTGGCGGCAGCCGCTCATGGCTAGGAGCTGCGGCTGCCAGGAGCTGGCACTCTGCCATAGGGCGACGAGGCTTGGAGGCCGGAAGGAGGGGATGAGCAGTCAGCTGGCGGCAGCCCCTCATGACGGCGAGCTGCGGCTGCCATCAGCTGGCACTCTGCCATAGGGCGACGAGGCTCGCTGGCCGGAAGGAGGGGGGAAGCAGTCAGCTGGCGGCAGCCACTCATGACGACGAGCTGCGGCTGCCATAAGCTGGCACTCTGCCATAGGGCAACCAGGCTCGCTGGCCGGGAAGGAGGGGGGGACCAGTCAGCTGGCGGCAGTCCCTCATGGCGGCGAGCTGCGGCTGCCAGCAGCTGGCACTCTGCCATAGTGCAACGAGGCTTGCTGACCGGAAAGGAGGGGGGGAGCAGTCAGCTGGCGTGAGCCCCTCATGACGGCGAGCTGCGGCTGCCAGGAGTTGGCACTCTGACATAGGGCGACGAGGCTCGCTTGCCGGGAAGGAGGGGGGGAGCAGTCAGCTGGCGGCAGTCCCTCATGGCGGCGAGCTGCGGCTGCCAGCAGCTGGCACTCTGCCATAGGGCAACGAGGCTTGCTGGCTGGAAAGGAGGGGGGGAGCAGTCAGCTGGCGTGAGCCCCTCATGACGGTGAGCTGCGGCTGCCAGCAGCTGGCACTCTGCCATAGGGCGACGAGGCTCGCTGGCCGGAAGGAGGGGGGGAGCAGTCAGCTGTCGGCAGACCCTCATGGCGGCGAGCTGCGGCTGCCAGCAGTTGGCACTCTGCCATAGGGCGACGAGGCTCGCTGGCCGGAAGGAGGGGGGGAGCAGTCAGCTGTCGGCAGACCCTCATGGCGGCGAGCTGCGGCTGCCAGCAGTTGGCAATCTGCCATAGGACGACGAGGCTTGCTGGCCGGAAGGAGGGGGAAAGCAGTCAGCTGGCGGCAGTCCCTCATGGCGGCGAGCTGCGGCAGCCAGCAGCTGGCACTCTGCCATATGGCGACAGAGTTCACTGGCCGTGAAGGAGTGGGGGAGCAGTCAGCTGGCGGCAGCCCCTCATGACGGCGAGCTGCGGATGCCAGGAGCTGGCACTCTTCGATAGGGCGACGAGGTTCACTGGCCGTAAAGGAGGAGGGGAGCAGTCAGCTGGCGGCAGCCCCTCATAGAGTCGAGCTGCGGCTGTTATCAGCTGGCACTCAGCCAGAGGGAGACGAGGCTCGCTGGCCGGAAGGAGGGGGGGGAGCAGAAAGCTGGCGGCAGCCCCTCATGTCAGCGAGCTGCGGCTGCCAGGAGCTGGCACTCTGCCATAGGGAGACGAGGTTCACTGGCCGTGAAGGAGTGGGAGAACAGTCAGCTGGCGGCAGTCCCTCATGACGGCGAGCTGCGGCTGCCAGGAGCTGGCACTCTGCCATTGGGCGACGAGGCTCGCTGGCCGGGAAGGAGTGGGGGAGCAGTCAGCTGGCGGCAGTCCCCTCATGACGGCGAGCTGCAGCTGCCAGGAGCTTGCACTCTGCCATAGGGCGACGAGGCTCGCTGGCCAGGAAGGAGAGGGGGAGCAGTCAGCTGGCGGCAGCCCCTCATGACGGTGAGCTGCGGCTGCCAGGAGCTGGCACTCTGCAATATGGCGACGAGGTTCACTGGCCGCGAAAAAGGGGGGGAGAAGTCATCTGGTGGCAGCCCCTCATGACGGCGAACTGCGGCTGCCAGGAGCTGGCACTCTGCCATAGGACAACGAGGCTCGCTGGCCGGAAAGAGGGGGGGAGCAGTCAGCTGGCGGCAGCCCCTCATGGCGGCGAGCTGCGGCTGCCGGGAGCTGCCACTATGCCATAGGGCGACGAGGCTCGCTGGCCGGAAGTAAGGGGGGAGCTGTCAGCTGGCGGCAGTCCCTCATGGCGGCGAGCTGCGGCTGCCAGGAGCTGGCACTCTGCCATAGGGCAACGAGGCTCGCTGGCTGGGAAGGAGGGGGGGAGCAGTCAGCTGGCGGCAGTCCCTCATGGCGGCGAGCTGCGGCTGCCAGGAGCTGGCACTCTGCCATAGGGCAACGAGGCTCGCTGGCCGGAAGGAGGGGGGGAGCAGTCAGCTGGCGGCAGCCCAACATGACGGCGAACTGCGGCTGCCAGGTGCTGGCACTCTGCCATAGGGCGACGAGGATCGCTGGCTGGAAGGAGGGGGGGAGCAGTCAGCTGGCGGCAGTCCCTCATGGCGGCGAGCTGCGGCTGCCAGGAGCTGGCACTCTGCCATAGGGCAACGAGGCTCGCTGGCTGGGAAGGAGGGGGGGAGCAGTCAGCTGGCGGCAGTCCCTCATGGCGGCGAGCTGCGGCTGCCAGGAGCTGGCACTCTGCCATAGGGCAACGAGGCTCGCTGGCCGGAAGGAGGGGGGGAGCAGTCAGCTGGCGGCAGCCCCTCATGACGGCGAGCTGCGGCTGCCATCAGCTGGCAAACTGCCATAGGGCGACGAGGCTTGGTGGCCGGAAGGAGGGGGGGAGCAGTCAGCTGGCGGCAGCCCCTAATGTCGGCGAGCTGCGGCTGCCAGGAGCTGGCACTCTGCCATAGGGCAACGAAGCTCGCTGGCCGGAAGGAGTGGGGGAGCAGACAGCTGGCGGCAGCCCCTCATGGCGGCGAGCTGCGGCTGCCAGGAGCTGGCACTCTGCCATAGGGCGACGAGGCGCACTGGCCGGAAGGAGGGGGGGAGCAGTCAGCTGGCGGCAGTCCCTCATGACGGCGAGCTGCGGCTGCCAGGAGCTGGCACTCTGCCATAGGGCGACGAAACTCGCTGGCCGGAAAGGAGGGGGGGAGCAGTCAGCTGGCGGCAGCCCCTCATGACGGCGAGCTGCGGCTGCCATCAGCTGGCACACTGCCATAGGGCGACGAGGCTCGCTGGCCGGAAAGGAGGGGGGGAGCAGTCAGCTGGCGGCAGCCCCTCATGACGGCAAGTTGCGGCTGCCATCAGCTGGCACTCTGCCATAGGGCGACGAGGCTCGCTGGCCGGAAAGGAGGGGGGGAGCAGTCAGCTGGCAGCAGCCCCTCATAGCGGCGAGCTGCGGCTGCCGGGAACTGTCACTCTGCCATAGGGCGACGAGGCTCGCTGGCCGGAAGGAGGGGGGGAGCAGTCAGCTGGCGGCAGTCCCTCATGACGGCGAGGTGCGGCTGCCAGGAGCTGGCACTCTGCCATAGGGCGACGAGGCTTGGCGGCCGGAAGGAGGGGGGGAGCAGTCAGCTGGCGGCAGCTTCTCATGACGGCGAGCTGCGGGTGCCATCAGCTGGCACTCTGCATTAGGGCGACGAGGCTCGCTGGCCGGAAAGGAGGGGGGGAGCTTTCAGCTGGCGGCAGCCCCTCATGGCTGCGAGCTGCGGCTGCCAGGAGCTGGAACTCTGCCATAGGGCGACGAATCTCGCAGGCCGGAAAGGAAGGGGGGAGCAGTCAGCTGGCGGCAGCCCCTCATGGCGGCGAGCTGCGGCTGCCAGAAGCTGGCACTCTGCCATAGGGCGACGAGGCTCGCTGGCCGGAAGGAGAGGGGGAGCAGTCAGCTGGCGGCAGTCCGTCATGACGGCGAGCTGCGGCTGCCAGGGGCTGGCACTCTGCCATAGGGCGACGAGGCTCGCTGGCTGGAAAGGAGGGGGGGAGCAGTCAGCTGGCGGCAGCCCCTCATGGCGGCGAGCTGCGGCTGCCAGGAGTTGGCACTCTGCCATAGGGCGACTAGGCTCGCTGGCCGGAAAGAAGGGGGGGAGCAGTCAGCTGGCGGCAGCCGCTCATGGCGGCGAGCTGCGGCTGCCAGGAGCTGGCACTCTGCCATAGGGCGACGAGGCTTGGAGGCCGGAAGGAGGGGGGGAGCAGTCAGCTGGCGGCAGCCCCTCATGACGGCGAGCTGCGGCTGCCAGGAGCTGGCACTCTGCCATAGGGCGACGAGTATCGCTGGCCGGAAACGAGGGGGGGAGCAGTCAGCTGGCGGCAGTCCCTCATGGCGGCGAGCTGCGGCTGCCAGGAGCTGGCACTCTGCCATAGGGCAACGAGGCTCGCTAGCCGGAAGAAGGGGGGGAGCAGTTAGCTTGCGGCAGCCCCTCATGGCGGCAAACTGCGGCTGCCAGCAGCTGGCACTATGCCATAGGGCAAAGAGGCCTTCTGGCCGGAAAGGAGGGGGGGAGCAGTCAGCTGGCGGCAGCCACTCATGACGGCGAGCTGCGGCTGCCATCAGCTGAAACTCTGCCATAGGGCGACGAGGCTCGCTGGGTGGGAAGGAAGGGGGGAGCAGTCAGCTGGCGGCAGCCCCTAATGGCGGCGAGCTGCGGCTGCCATCAGCTGGCACTCTGCCATAGGGCGACGAGGCTCGCTGGATGGGAAGGAAGGGGGGAGCTGTCAGATGGCGGCAGCCCCTAATGGCGGCGAGCTGCGGCTGCCATCAGCTGGCACTCTGCCATAGGGCGACGAGGCTCGCTTGATGGGAAGGAAGGGGGGAGCTGTCAGCTGGCGGCAGCCCCTCATGGCGGCGAGCTGCCGCTGCCAGCAGCTGGCACTCTGCCATAGGGCAACGAGGCTCGCTGGCTGGAAGGAGGTGGGGAGCAGTCAGCTGGCGGCAGTCCCTCATGGCGGCGAGTTGCGGCTGTTAGCAGCTGGCACTCTGCCATAGGGCAACGAGGCCTGCTGGCCGGAAAGGAGGGGGGGAGACGTCAGCTGGCGGCAGCCCCTCATGACGGCGAGCTGCGGCTGCCAGGAGCTGGCACTCTGCCATAGGGCAAAAAGGTTCACTGGCCGAGGTGGAGGGGGGGAGCAGTCAGCTGGCGGCAGCCCCTCATGACGGCGAGCTGCGGCTGCCAGGAGCTGGCACTCTGCCATAGGGCGACGAGGCTCGCTGGCCGGGAAGGAGGGGGGGAGCAGTCAGCTGGCGGCAGCCCCTCATGACGGCGAGCTGCGGCTGCCATCAGCTGGCACTCTGCCATAGGGCGACAAAGCTCGCTGGCCGGAAGTAGGGGAGGAACAGTCAGCTGGCGGCAGCCCCTCATGGCGGCGAGCTGCGGCTGCCAGCAGCTGGCACTCTGCCATAGGGCGACGAGGTTCACTGGCCGGGAAGAAGGGGGGGAGCAGTCAGCTGGCGGCAGCCCCTTATGACGGCGAACTGCGGCTGCCAGGAGCTGGCACTCTGCCATAGGGTGACGAGGCTCGCTGGCGGGGAAGGGGGGGGGGGGAGCAGTCAGCTGGCGGCAGCCCCTCATTACGGCGAGCTGCGGCTGCCATCAGCTGGCACTCTGCCATAGAGCGACGAGGCTTCCTGGGCAGGAAGGGGGGGGGGGAGCAGTCAGTTGGCGGCAGTCCCTCATGACGGCGAGCTGTGGCTGCCAGCAGCTGGCACTCTGCCATAGGGCAACGAGGCCTGCTGGCCGGAAAGGAGGGGGGGAGCAGTCAGCTGGCGGCTACCCCTCATGACGGCGAGCTGCGGCTGCCAGGAGCTGGCACTCTGCCATAGGGCAACAAGGTTTACTGGCCGAGAAGGAGGGGGGGAGCAGTCAGCTGGCGGCAGCCCCTCATGACGGCGAGCTGCGGCTGCCAGGAGCTGGCACTCTGCCATAGGGCGACGAGGATCACTGGCCGGGAAGGAAGGGGGGAGCAGTCAGCTGGCGGCAGCCCCTCATGACGGCGAGCTGCGGCTGCCAGGAGCTGGCACTCTGCCATAGGGCGACGAGTATCGCTGGCCGGAAACGAGGGGGGGAGCAGTCAGCTGGCAGCAGCCCCACATGACGGCGAACTGCGGCTGCCAGGAGCTGGCACTCTGCCATAGGGCAACGAGGTTCACTGGCCGGAAAGGAGGGAGGGAGCAGTCAGCTGGCGGCAGCCCCTCATGGCGGCGAGCTGCGGCTGCCAGCAGCTGGCACTCTGCCATAGGGCAACGAGGCCTGCTGGCCGGAAAGGAGGGGGGGAGCAGTCAGCTGGCGGCAGCCCCTCATGACGGCGAGCTGCTGCTGCCAGGAGCTGGCACTCTGCCATAGGGCAACGAGGTTCACTGGCCGGGAAGGATAGGGGTAGCAGTCAGCTGGCGGCAGCCCCTCATGACGGCGAGCTGTGGCTGCCAGCAGCTGGCACTCTGCCATAGGGCAACGAGGCCTGATGGCCGGAAAGGAGGGGGGGAGCAGTCAGCTGGCGGCAGCCCCTCATGACGGCGAGCTGCGGCTGCCAGGAGCTGGCACTCTGCCATAGGGCAACGAGGCTCGCTGCCCGGAAGGAGGGGGGGAGCAGTCAGCTGGCGGCAGCCCCTCATGACGGCGAGCTGCTGCTGCCAGCAGCTGGCACTCTGCCATAGGGCAACGAGGCTCGCTGGCTGGAAGGAGGGGGGGAGCAGTCAGCTGGCGGCAGCCCCTCATGACGGCGAGCTGCGGCTGCCAGCAGCTGGCACTATGCCATAGGGCAAAGAGGCCTTCTGGCCGGAAAGGAGGTGGGGAGCAGTCAGCTGGCGGCAGTCCCTCATGGCGGCGAGTTGCGGCTGTTAGCAGCTGGCACTCTGCCATAGGGCAACGAGGCCTGCTGGCCGGAAAGGAGGGGGGGAGCAGTCAGCTGGCGGCAGCCCCTCATGACGGCGAGCTGCGGCTGCCAGGAGCTGGCACTCTGCCATAGGGCAAAAAGGTTCACTGGCCGGGGTGGAGGGTGGGAGCAGTCAGCTGGCGGCAGCCCCTCATGACGGCGAGCTGCGGCTGCCAGGAGCTGGCACTCTGCCATAGGGCGACGAGGTTCACTGGCCGGGAAGGAGGGGGGGAAAAGTAAGCTGGCGGCAGCCCCTTATGACGGCGAACTGCGGCTGCCAGGAGCTGGCACTCTGCCATAGGGCGACGAGGCTCGCTGGCCGGGAAGGAGGGGGGGAGCAGTCAGCTGGCGGCAGCCCCTCATGACGGCGAGCTGCGGCTGCCATCAGCTGGCACTCTGCCATAGGGCGACAAAGCTCGCTGGCCGGAAGTAGGGAAGGAACAGTCAGCTGGCGGCAGCCCCTCATGGCGGCGAGCTGCGGCTGCCAGCAGCTGGCACTCTGCCATAGGGCAACGAGGCTCGATAGCCGGAAGGAGGGGGGGAGCAGTCAGCTAGCGGCAGCCCCTCATGGCGGCGAGCTGCGGCTGCCAGCAGCTGGCACTCTGCCATAGGGCGACGAGGCTCGCTGGCCGGAAAGGAGGGGGGGAGCAGTCAGCTGGCGGCAGCCCCACATGACAGCGAAATGCGGCTGCAAGGAGCTGGCACTCTGCGATAAGGCGACGAGGCTCGCTGGCCGTGAAGGAGGGGGGGAGCAGTCAGCTGGCGGTAACCCCTCATGACGGCGAGCTGCGGCTGCCAGGAGCTGGCACTCTTCCATAGGGCGACGAGGTTCACTGGCCGTGAAGGAGTGGGGGAGCAGTCAGCTGGCGGCAGCCCCTCATGGCGGCGAGCTGCGGCTGCCATCAGCAGGCACTCTGCCATATGGCGACGAGTTTCACTGGCCGTGAAGGAGGGGGGGAGCATTTAGCTGGCGGCAGACCCTCATGACGGCGAACTGCGGATGCCAGGAGCTGGCACTCTGCGATAGGGCGACGAGGCTCGCTGGCCGTGAAGGAGGGGGGGAGCAGTCAGCTGGCGGTAACCCCTCATGACGGCGAGCTGCGGCTGCCAGGAGATGGCACTCTGCCAAAGGGCAACGAGGTTCACTGGCCGTAAAGGGGGGGGGAGCAGTCAGCTGGCGGTAGCCCCTCATGACGGCGAGCTGCGGCTGCCAGGAGCTGGCACTCTGCCATAGGGCGACGAGTTTCACTGGCCGGGAAGGAGGAGGGGAGCAGTCAGAGGCGGCAGCCCCTCATTGCGGCAAGCTGCGGCTGCCAGGAGCTGGCACTCTGCCATAGGGCGACGAGGCTCGCTGGCCGGAAGGAGGGGGGGAGCAGTCAGCTGGCGGCAGTCCCTCATGGCGGCGAGCTGCGGCTGCCAGGAGCTGGCACTCTGCCATAGGGCAACGAGGCTCGCTGGCCGGAAGGAGGTGGGGAGCAGACAGCTGGCGGCAGCCCCTCATGAGGGCAAGCTGCGGCTGCCAGGAGCTGGCACTCTGCCATAGGGCGACGAGGCTCGCTGGCCGGAAGGAGGGGGGAGCAGTCAGCTGGCGGCAGCCCCTCATGGCGGCGAGCTGCGGCTTCCAGCAGCTGGCACTCTGCCATAGGGCGACGAGGCTCGCTGGCCGGAAGGAAGGGGGGAGCAGTCAGCTGGCGGCAATCCCTCATGGCGGCGAGCTGCGGCTGCCAGGAGCTGGCACTCTGCCATAGGGCAACGAGGCTCGCTGGCCGGAAGAAGGGGGGGAGCAGTTAGCTGGCGGCAGCCCCTCATGGCGGCGAGCTGCGGCTGCCAGCAGCTGGCACTATGCCATAGGGCAAAGAGGCCTTCTGGCCGGAAAGGAGGGGGGGAGCAGTCAGCTGGCGGCAGCCACTCATGACGGCTAGCTGCGGCTGCCAGCAGCTGGCACTCTGCCATAGGGCAACGAGGCCTGCTGGCCGGAAAGGAGGGGCGGATCAGTCAGCTGGCGGCAGCCCCTCATGGCGGCGAGCTGCGGCTGCCAGCAGCTGGCACACTGCCATAGGGCAACGAGGCCTAATGGCCGGAAAGGAGGGGGGGAGCAGTCAGCTGGCGGCAGCCCCTCATGACGGCGAGCTGCGGCTGCCAGGAGCTGGCACTCTGCCATAGGGCAACGAGGTTCACTGGCCTGGAAGGAGGGGGGGAGCAGTCAGCTTAAGGCAGCCCCTCATGACGGCGAGCTGTGGCTGCCAGCAGCTGGCACTCTGCCATAGGGCAACGAGGCTCGCTGGCCGGAAGGAGGGGGGGGAACAGTTAGCTGGCGGCAGCCCCTCATGACGGCGAGCTGCGGCTGCCAGCAGATGGCACTCTGCCATAGGGCAACGAGGCTCGCTGGCTGGAAGGAGGGGGGGAGCAGTCAGCTGGCGGCAGCCCCTCATGACGGCGAGCTGCGGCTGCCAGCAGCTGGCACTATGCCATAGGGCAAAGAGGCCTTCTGGCCGGAAAGGAGGGGGGGGAGCAGTCAGCTGGCAGCAGCCCCTCATGACGGCGAGCTGCGGCTGCCAGCAGCTGGCACTCTGCCATAGGGCAACGAGGCTTGCTGGCTGGAAGGAGGTGGGGAGCAGTCAGCTGGCGGCAGTCCCTAATGGCGGCGAGTTGCGGCTGTAAGCAGCTGGCACTCTGCCAAAGGGCAACGAGGCCTGCTGGCCGGAAAGGAGGGGGGGAGCAGTCAGCTGGCGGCAGCCCCTCATGACGGCGAGCTGCGGCTGCCAGGAGCTGGCACTCTGCCATAGGGCAAAAAGGTTCACTGGCCGGGGTGGAGGGTGGGAGCAGTCAGCTGGCGGCAGCCCCTCATGACGGCGAGCTGCGGCTGCCAGGAGCTGGCACTCTGCCATAGGGCGACGAGGTTCACTGGCCGGGAAGGAAGGGGGGTAGCAGTCAGCTGGCGGCAGCCCCTTATGACGGCGAACTGCGGCTGCCAGGAGCTGGCACTCTGCCATAGGGCGACGAGGCTCGCTGCCCGGGAAGGGGAGGGGGAGCAGTCAGCTGGCGGCAGCCCCTCATGACGGCGAGCTGCGGCTGCCAGGAGCTGGCACTCTGCCATAGGGCGACGAGGCTCGCTGGCCGGGAAGGAGGGGGGGAGCAGTCAGCTGGCGGCAGCCCCTCATGACGGCGAGCTGCGGCTGCCATCAGCTGGCACTCTGCCATAGGGCGACAAAGCTCGCTGGCCGGAAGTAGGGGAGGAACAGTCAGCTGGCGGCAGCCCCTCATGGCGACCGAGCTGCGGCTGCCAGCAGCTGGCACTCTGCCATAGGGCAACGAGACTCGATGGCCGGAAGGAGGGGGGGAGCAGTCAGCTAGCGGCAGCCCCTCATGGCGGCGAGCTGCGGCTGCCAGCAGCTGGCACTCTGCCATAGGGCGACGAGGCTCGCTGGCCGGAAAGGAGGGGGGGAGCAGTCAGCTGGCGGCAGCCCCACATGACGGCGAACTGCGGCTGCAAGGAGCTGGCACTCTGCGATAAGGCGACGAGGCTCGCTGGCCGTGAAGGAGGGGGGGAGCAGTCAGCTGGCGGTAACCCCTCATGACGGCGAGCTGCGGCTGCCAGGAGCTGGCACTCTTCCATAGGGCGACGAGGCTCGCTGGCCGGAAGGAGGGGGGAGCAGTCAGCTGGCGGCAGCCCCTCATGGCGGCGAGCTGCGGCTGCCAGCAGCTGGCACTCTGCCATAGGGCGACGAGGCTCGCTGTTCGGAAGGAAGGGGGGAGCAGTCAGCTGGCGGCAGTCCCTCATGGCGGCGAGCTGCGGCTGCCAGGAGCTGGCACTCTGCCATAGGGCAACGAGGGTCGCTGGCCGGAAGAAGGGGGGGAGCAGTTAGCTGGCGGCAGCCCCTCATGGCGGCGAGCTGCGGCTGCCAGCAGCTGGCACTATGCCATAGGGCAAAGAGGCCTTCTGGCCGGAAAGGAGGGGGGGAGCAGTCAGCTGGCGGCAGCCCCTCATGACGGCGAGCTGCGGCTGCCAGGAGCTGGCACTCTGCCATAGGGCAACGAGGCTCGCTGGCCGGAAGGAGGGGAGGAACAGTCAGCTGGCGGCAGCCCCTCATGACGGCGAGCTGCGGCTGCCAGCAGATGGCACTCTGCCATAGGGCAACGAGGCTCGCTGGCTGGAAGGAGGGGGGGAGCAGTCAGCTGGCGGCAGCCCCTCATGACGGCGAGCTGCGGCTGCCAGCAGCTGGCACTATGCCATAGGGCAAAGAGGCCTTCTGGCCGGAAAGGAGGGGGGGGGAGCAGTCAGCTGGCAGCAGCCCCTCATGACGGCGAGCTGCGGCTGCCAGCAGCTGGCACTCTGCCATAGGGCAACGAGGCTCGCTGGCTGGAAGGAGGTGGGGAGCAGTCAGCTGGCGGCAGTCCCTCATGGCGGCGAGTTGCGGCTGTTAGCAGCTGGCACTCTGCCATAGGGCAACGAGGCCTGCTGGCCGGAAAGGAGGGGGGGAGCATTTAGCTGGCGGCAGCCCCTCATGACGGCGATCTGCGGCTGCCAGGAGCTGGCACTCTGCCATAGGGCAAAAAGGTTCACTGGCCGGGGTGGAGGGTGGGAGCAGTCAGCTGGCGGCAGCCCCTCATGACGGCGAGCTGCGGCTGCCAGGAGCTGGCACTCTGTCATAGGGCGACGAGGTTCACTGGCCGGGAAGGAGGGGGGTAGCAGTCAGCTGGCGGCAGCCCCTTATGACGGCGAACTGCGGCTGCCAGGAGCTGGCACTCTGCCATAGGGCGACGAGGCTCGCTGCCCGGGAAGGGGAGGGGGAGCAGTCAGCTGGCGGCAGCCCCTCATGACGGCGAGCTGCGGCTGCCAGGAGCTGGCACTCTGCCATAGGGCGACGAGGCTCGCTGGCCGGGAAGGAGGGGGGGAGCAGTCAGCTGGCGGCAGCCCCTCATGACGGCGAGCTGCGGCTGCCATCAGCTGGCACTCTGCCATAGGGCGACAAAGCTCGCTGGCCGGAAGTAGGGGAGGAACAGTCAGCTGGCGGCAGCCCCTCATGGCGGCGAGCTGCGGCTGCCAGCAGCTGGCACTCTGCCATAGGGCAACGACACTCGATGGCCGGAAGGAGGGGGGGGAGCAGTCAGCTAGCGGCAGCCCCTCATGGCGGCGAGCTGCGGCTGCCAGCAGCTGGCACTCTGCCATAGGGCGACGAGGCTCGCTGGCCGGAAAGGAGGGGGGGAGCAGTCAGCTGGCGGCAGCCCCACATGACGGCGAACTGCGGCTGCAAAGAGCTGGCACTCTGCGATAAGGCGACGAGGCTCGCTGGCCGTGAAGGAGGGGGGGGAGCAGTCAGCTGGCGGTAACCCCTCATGACGGCGAGCTGCGGCTGCCAGGAGCTGGCACTCTTCCATAGGGCGACGAGGTTCACTGGCCGTGAAGGAGTGGGGGAGCAGTCAGCTGGCGGCAGCCCCTCATGGCGGCGAGCTGCGGCTGCCATTAGCAGGCACTCTGCCATATGGCGACGAGTTTCACTGGCCGTGAAGGAGGGGGGGAGCATTTAGCTGGCGGCAGACCCTCATGACGGCGAGCTGCGGATGCCAGGAGCTGGCACTCTGCGATAGGGCGACGAGGTTCGCTGGCCGTGAAGGAGGGGGGGAGCAGTCAGCTGGCGGTAACCCCTCATGACGGCGAGCTGCGGCTGCCAGGAGATGGCACTCTGCCAAAGGGCAACGAGGTTCACTGGCCGTAAAGGGGGGGGGAGCAGTCAGCTGGCGGTAGCCCCTCATGACGGCGAGCTGCGGCTGCCAGGAGCTGGCACTCTGCCATAGGGCGACGAGTTTCACTGGCCGGGAAGGAGGAGGGGAGCAGTCAGAGGCGGCAGCCCCTCATTGCGGCAAGCTGCGGCTGCCAGGAGCTGGCACTCTGCCATAGGGCGACGAGGCTCGCTGGCCGGAAGGAGGGGGGGAGCAGTCAGCTGGCGGCAGTCTCTCATGGCGGCGAGCTGCGGCTGCCAGGAGCTGGCACTCTGCCATAGGGCAACGAGGCTCGCTGGCCGGAAGGAGGGGGGGAGCAGACAGCTGGCGGCAGCCCCTCATGAGGGCAAGCTGCGGCTGCCAGTAGCTGGCACTCTGCCATAGGGCGACGAGGCTCGCTGGCCGGAAGGAGGGGGGAGCAGTCAGCTGGCGGCAGCCCCTCATGGCGGCGAGCTGCGGCTGCCAGCAGCTGGCACTCTGCCATAGGGCGACGAGGCTCGCTGGCCGGAAGGAAGGGGGGAGCAGTCAGCTGGCGGCAGTCCCTCATGGCGGCGAGCTGCGGCTGCCAGGAGCTGGCACTCTGCCATAGGGCAACGAGGCTCGCTGGCCGGAAGAAGGGGGGGAGCAGTTAGCTGGCGGCAGCCTCTCATGGCGGCGAGCTGCGGCTGCCAGCAGCTGGCACTATGCCATAGGGCAAAGAGGCCTTCTGGCCGGAAAGGAGTGGGGGAGCAGTCAGCTGGCGGCAGCCACTCATGACGGCTAGCTGCGGCTGCCAGCAGCTGGCACTCTGCCATAGGGCAACGAGGCCTGCTGGCCGGAAAGGAGGGGCGGATCAGTCAGCTGGCGGCAGCCCCTCATGGCGGCGAGCTGCGGCTGCCAGCAGCTGGCACACTGCCATAGGGCAACGAGGCCTGCTGGCCGGAAAGGAGGGGGGGAGCAGTCAGCTGGAGGCAGCCCCTCATGACGGCGAGCTGCGGCTGCCAGGAGCTGGCACTCTGCCATAGGGCAACGAGGTTCACTGGCCTGGAAGGAGGGGGGGAGCAGTCAGCTTAAGGCAGCCCCTCATGACGGCGAGCTGTGGCTGCCAGCAGCTGGCACTCTGCCATAGGGCAAGGAGGCCTGCTGGCCAGAAAGGAGGGGGGGAGCAGTCAGCTGGCGGCAGCCCCTCCTGACGGCGAGCTGCGGCTGCCAGGAGCTGGCACTCTGCCATAGGGCAACGAGGCTCGCTGGCCGGAAGGAGGGGGGGGAACAGTCAGCTGGCGGCAGCCCCTCATGACGGCGAGCTGCGGCTGCCAGCAGATGGCACTCTGCCATAGGGCAACGAGGCTCGCTGGCTGGAAGGAGGGGGGGAGCAGTCAGCTGGCGGCAGCCCCTCATGACGGCGAGCTGCGGCTGCCAGCAGCTGGCACTATGCCATAGGGCAAAGAGGCCTTCTGGCCGGAAAGGAGGGGGGGGGAGCAGTCAGCTGGCAGCAGCCCCTCATGACGGCGAGCTGCGGCTGCCAGCAGCTGGCACTCTGCCATAGGGCAACGAGGCTCGCAGGCTGGAAGGAGGTGGGGAGCAGTCAGCTGGCGGCAGTCCCTCATGGCGGCGAGTTGCGGCTGTAAGCAGCTGGCACTCTGCCAAAGGGCAACGAGGCCTGCTGGCCGGAAAGGAAGGGGGGAGCAGTCAGCTGGCGGCAGCCCCTCATGACGGCGAGCTGCGGCTGCCAGGAGCTGGCACTCTGCCATAGGGCAACGAGGCTCGCTGGCCGGAAGGAGGGGGGGAGCAGTCAGCTGGCGGCAGCCCCTCATGACGGCGAGCTGCGGCTGCCAGCAGCTGGCACTCTGCCATAGGGCAACGAGGCTCGCTGGCTGGAAGTAGGGGGGGAGCAGACAGCTGGCGGCATTCCCTCATGACGGCGAGCTGCGGCTGCCAGCAGCTGGCACTATGCCATAGGGCAAAGAGGCCTTCTGGCCGGAAAGGAGGGGGGGGAGCAGTCAGCTGGCAGCAGCCCCTCATGACGGCGAGCTGCGGCTGCCAGCAGCTGGCATTCTGCCATAGGGCAACGAGGCTCGCTGGCTGGAAGGAGGTGGGGAGCAGTCAGCTGGCGGCAGCCCCTCATGGCGGCGAGTTGCGGCTGCCAGGAGCTGGCTCTCTGCCATAGGGCAAAAAGGTTCACTGGCCGGGGTGGAGGGTGGGAGCAGTCAGCTGGCGGCAGCCCCTCATGACGGCGAGCTGCGGCTGCCAGGAGCTGGCACTCTGCCATAGGGCGACGAGGTTCACTGGCCGGGAAGGAGGGGGGGAGCTGTCAGCTGGCGGAAGCCCCTTATGACGGCGAACTGCGGCTGCCAGGAGCTGGCACTCTGCCATAGGGCGACGAGGCTCGCTGGCCGGGAAGGGGGGGGGGAGCAGTCAGCTGGCGGCAGCCCCTCATGACGGCGAGCTGCGGCTGCCAGGAGCTGGCACTCTGCCATAGGGCGACGAGGCTCGCTGGCCCGGAAGGGGGGGGGGGAGCAGTCAGCTGGCGGCAGCCCCGCATGACGGCGAGCTGCGGCTGCCAGGAGCTGGCACTCTGCCATAGGGCGACGAGGCTCGCTGGCCGGGAAGGAGGGGGGGAGCAGTCAGCTGGCGGCAACCCCTCATGACGGCGAGCTGCGGCTGCCATCAGCTGGCACTCTGCCATAGGGCGACAAAGCTCGCTGGCCGGAAGTAGGGAAGGAACAGTCAGCTGGCGGCAGCCCCTCATGGCGGCGAGCTGCGGCTGCCAGCAGCTGGCACTCTGCCATAGGGCAACGAGGCTCGAATGCCGGAAGGAGGGGGGAGCAGTCAGCTAGCGGCAGCCCCTCATGGCGGCGAGCTGCGACTGCCAGCAGCTGGCACTCTGCCATAGGGCGACGAGGCTCGCTGGCCGGAAAGGAGGGGGGGAACAGTCAGCTGGCGGCAGCCCCACATGACGGCGAACTGCGGCTGCCAGGAGCTGGCACACTGCCATAGGGCGACGAGGCTCGCTGGCCGTTAAGGAGGGGGGGAGCAGTCAGCTGGCGGCAGCCCCTCATGAAGGCGAGCTGCGGCTGCCAGGAGCTGGCACTGCCATAGGGCGGCGAGGCTCGCTGGCCAGGAAGGAGGGGGGGAGCAGTCAGCTGGCGGCAGCCACTAATGACGGCGAGCTGCGGCTGCCATCAGCTGGCACTCTGCCATAGGGCGACGAGGCTCGCTGGCCGGGAAGGAGGGGGGGAGCAGTCAGCTGGCGGCAGCCCCTCATGACGGCGAGCTGCGGCTGCCAGAAGCTGGCACTCTGCCATATAGCGACGAGTTTCCCTGGCCGTGAAGGAGGGGGGGAGCAGTCAGCTGGCGGCAGCCCCTCATGACGGAGAGCTGCGGCTGCAAGGAGCTGGCACTCTGCCATATGGCAACGAGTTTCACTGGCAGTGAAGGAGGGGGGGGGGGAGCATTCAGCTTGCGGCAGCCCCTAATGACGGCGAGCTGCGGCTGCAAGGAGCTGGCACTCTGCGATAAGGCGACGAGGCTCGCTGGCCGTGAAGGAGGGGGGGAGCAGTCAGCTGGCGGTAACCCCTCATGACGGCGAGCTGCGGCTGCCAGGAGCTGGCACTCTTCCATAGGGCGACAAGGTTCAATGGCCGTGAAGGAGTGGGGGAGCAGTCAGCTGGCGGCAGCCCCTCATGGCGGCGAACTGCGGCTGCCATCAGCAGGCACTCTGCCATATGGCGACGAGTTTCACTGGCCGTGAAGAAGGGGGGGAGCATTTAGCTGGCGGCAGCCCTTCTTGACGGCGAGCTGCGGATGCCAGGAGCTGGCACTCTGCGATAGGGCGACGAGGCTCGCTGGCCGTGAAGAAGGGGGGGAGCAGTCAGCTGGCGGTAACCCCTCATGACGGCAAGCTGCGGCTGCCAGGAGCTGGCACTCTGCCAAAGGGCAACGAGGTTCACTGGCCGTAAAGGGGGGGGGGGGAGCAGTCAGCTGGCGGTAGCTCCTCATGACGGCGAGCTGCGGCTGCCAGGAGCTGGCACTCTGCCATAGGGCGACGAGGCTCGCTGGCCGGAAGGAAGGAGGGAGCAGTCAGCTGGTGGCAGTCCCTCATGGCGGCGAGCTGCGGCTGCCAGGAGATGGCACTCTGCCATAGGGCAACGAGGCTCGCTGGCCGGAAGAAGGGGGGGAGCAGTTAGCTGGCGGCAGCCCCTCATGGCGGCGAGCTGCGGCTGCCAGCAGCTGGCACTATGCCATAGGGCAAAGAGGCCTTCTGGCCGGAAAGGAGGGGGGGAGCAGTCAGCTGGCGGCAGCCACTCATGACGGCGAGCTGCGGCTGCCAGCAGCTGGCACTCTGCCATAGGGCAACGAGGCCTGCTGGCCGGAAAGGAGGGGCGGATCAGTCAGCTGGCGGCAGCCCCTCATGGCGGCGAGCTGCGGCAGCCAGCAGCTGGCACTCTGCCATAGGGCAACGAGGCCTGCTGGCCGGAAAGGAGGGGGGGAGCAGTCAGCTGGCGGCAGCCCCTCATGACGGCGAGCTGCGGCTGCCAGGAGCTGGCACTCTGCCATAGGGCAACGAGGTTCACTGGCCGGGAAGGAGGGGGGGAGCAGTCAGCTGGCGGCAGCCCCTCATGACGGCGAGCTGTGGCTGCCAGCAGCTGGCACTCTGCCATAGGGCAACGAGGCCTGCTGGCCGGAAAGGAGGGGGGGAGCAGTCAGCTGGCGGCAGCCCCTCATGACGGCGAGCTGCGGCTGCCAGGAGCTGGCACTCTGCCATAGGGCAACGAGGCTCGCTGGCCGGAAGGAGGGGGGGAACAGTCAGCTGGCGGCAGCCCCTCATGTAGGCGAGCTGCGGCTGCCAGCAGCTGGCAAACTGCCATAGGGCAACGAGGCTCGCTGGCTGGAAGGAGGGGGGGAGCAGTCAGCTGGCGGCAGCCCCTCATGACGGCGAGCTGCGGCTGCCAGCAGCTGGCACTATGCCATAGGGCAAAGAGGCCTTCTGGCCGGAAAGGAGGGGGGGGAGCAGTCAGCTGGCAGCAGCCCCTCATGACGGCGAGCTGCCGCTGCCAGCAGCTGGCACTCTGCCATAGGGCAACGAGGCTCGCTGGCTGGAAGGAGGTGGTGAGCAGTCAGCTGGCGGAAGCCCCTTATGACGGCGAACTGCGGCTGCCAGGAGCTGGCACTCTGCCATAGGGCGACGAGGCTCGCTGGCCGGGAAGGGGGGGGGGAGCAGTCAGCTGGCGGCAGCCCCTCATGACGGCGAGCTGCGGCTGCCAGGAGCTGGCACTCTGCCATAGGGCGACGAGGCTCGCTGGCCCGGAAGGGGGGGGGGGAGCAGTCAGCTGGCGGCAGCCCCTAATGACGGCGAGCTGCGGCTGCCAGGAGCTGGCACTCTGCCATAGAGCGACGAGGCTCGCTGGCCGGGAAGGAGGGGGGGAGCAGTCAGCTGGCGGCAACCCCTCTTGACGGCGAGCTGCGGCTGCCATCAGCTGGCACTCTGCCATAGGGCGACAAAGCTCGCTGGCCGGAAGTAGGGAAGGAACAGTCAGCTGGCGGCAGCCCCTCATGGCGGCGAGCTGCGGCTGCCAGCAGCTGGCACTCTGCCATAGGGCAACGAGGCTCGAATGCCGGAAGGAGGGGGGAGCAGTCAGCTAGCGGCAGCCCCTCATGGCGGCGAGCTGCGACTGCCAGCAGCTGGCACTCTGCCATAGGGCGACGAGGCTCGCTGGCCGGAAAGGAGGGGGGGAGCAGTCAGCTGGCGGCAGCCCCACATGACGGCGAACTGCGGCTGCCAGGAGCTGGCACACTGCCATAGGGCGACGAGGCTCGCTGGCCGTGAAGGAGGGGGGGAGCAGTCAGCTGGCGGCAGCCCCTCATGACGGCGAGCTGCGGCTGCCAGGAGCTGGCACTGCCATAGGGCGGCGAGGCTCGCTGGCCAGGAAGGAGGGGGGGAGCAGTCAGCTGGCGGCAGCCACTAATGACGGCGAGCTGCGGCTGCCATCAGCTGGCACTCTGCCATAGGGCGACGAGGCTCGCTGGCCGGGAAGGAGGGGGGGAGCAGTCAGCTGGCGGCAGCCCATCATGACGGCGAGCTGCGGCTGCCAGAAGCTGGCACTCTGCCATATAGCGACGAGTTTCCCTGGCCGTGAAGGAGGGGGGGAGCAGTCAGCTGGCGGCAGCCCCTCATGACGGAGAGCTGCGGCTGCAAGGAGCTGGCACTCTGCCATATGGCAACGAGTTTCACTGGCAGTGAAGGAGGGGGGGGAGCATTCAGCTTGCGGCAGCCCCTAATGACGGCGAGCTGCGGCTGCAAGGAGCTGGCACTCTGCGATAAGGCGACGAGGCTCGCTGGCCGTGAAGGAGGGGGGGAGCAGTCAGCTGGCGGTAACCCCTCATGACGGCGAGCTGCGGCTGCCAGGAGCTGGCACTCTTCCATAGGGCGACAAGGTTCAATGGCCGTGAAGGAGTGGGGGAGCAGTCAGCTGGCGGCAGCCCCTCATGGCGGCGAACTGCGGCTGCCATCAGCAGGCACTCTGCCATATGGCGACGAGTTTCACTGGCCGTAAAGAAGGGGGGGAGCATTTAGCTGGCGGCAGCCCCTCTTGACGGCGAGCTGCGGATGCCAGGAGCTGGCACTCTGCGATAGGGCGACGAGGCTCGCTGGCCGTGAAGAAGGGGGGGAGCAGTCAGCTGGCGGTAACCCCTCATGACGGCAAGCTGCGGCTGCCAGGAGCTGGCACTCTGCCAAAGGGCAACGAGGTTCACTGGCCGTAAAGGGGGGGGGGAGCAGTCAGCTGGCGGTAGCTCCTCATGACGGCGAGCTGCGGCTGCCAGGAGCTGGCACTCTGCCATAGGGCGACGAGTTTCACTGGCCGGGAAGGAGGAGGGGAGCAGTCAGAGGCGGCAGCCCCTCATTGCGGCAAGCTGCGGCTGCCAGGAGCTGGCACTCTGCCATAGGGCGACGAGGCTCGCTGGCCGGAAGGAGGGGGGGAGCAGTCAGCTGGCGGCAGTCCCTCATGGCGGCGAGCTGCGGCTGCCAGGAGCTGGCACTCTACCATAGGGCAAAGAGGCTCGCTGGCCGGAAGGAGGGGGGGAGCAGACAGCTGGCGGCAGCCCCTCATGAGGGCAAGCTGCGGCTGCCAGGAGCTGGCACTCTGCCATAGGGCGACGAGGCTCGCTGGCCGGAAGGAGGAGGGAGCAGTCAGCTAGCGGCAGCCCCTCATGGCGGCGAGCTGCGGCTGCCAGCAGCTGGCACTCTGCCATAGGGCGACGAGGCTCGCTGGCCGGAAGGAAGGAGGGAGCAGTCAGCTGATGGCAGTCCCTCATGGCGGCGAGCTGCGGCTGCCAGGAGATGGCACTCTGCCATAGGGCAACGAGGCTCGCTGGCCGGAAGAAGGGGGGGAGCAGTTAGCTGGCGGCAGCCCCTCATGGCGGCGAGCTGCGGCTGCCAGCAGCTGGCACTATGCCATAGGGCAAAGAGGCCTTCTGGCCGGAAAGGAGGGGGGGAGCAGTCAGCTGGCGGCAGCCACTCATGACGGCGAGCTGCGGCTGCCAGCAGCTGGCACTCTGCCATAGGGCAACGAGGCCTGCTGTCCGGAAAGGAGGGGCGGATCAGTCAGCTGGCGGCAGCCCCTCATGGCGGCGAGCTGCGGCAGCCAGCAGCTGGCACTCTGCCATAGGGCAACGAGGCCTGCTGGCCGGAAAGGAGGGGGGGAGCAGTCAGCTGGCGGCAGCCCCTCATGACGGCGAGCTGCGGCTGCCAGGAGCTGGCACTCTGCCATAGGGCAACGAGGTTCACTGGCCGGGAAGGAGGGGGGGAGCAGTCAGCTGGCGGCAGCCCCTCATGACGGCGAGCTGTGGCTGCCAGCAGCTGGCACTCTGCCATAGGGCAACGAGGCCTGCTGGCCGGAAAGGAGGGGGGGAGCAGTCAGCTGGCGGCAGCCCCTCATGACGGCGAGCTGCGGCTGCCAGGAGCTGGCACTCTGCCATAGGGCAACGAGGCTCGCTGGCCGGAAGGAGGGGGGGAACAGTCAGCTGGCGGCAGCCCCTCATGTAGGCGAGCTGCGGCTGCCAGCAGCTGGCAAACTGCCATAGGGCAACGAGGCTCGCTGGCTGGAAGGAGGGGGGGAGCAGTCAGCTGGCGGCAGCCCCTCATGACGGCGAGCTGCGGCTGCCAGCAGCTGGCACTATGCCATAGGGCAAAGAGGCCTTCTGGCCGGAAAGGAGGGGGGGGAGCAGTCAGCTGGCAGCAGCCCCTCATGACGGCGAGCTGCCGCTGCCAGCAGCTGGCACTCTGCCATAGGGCAACGAGGCTCGCTGGCTGGAAGGAGGTGGGGAGCAGTCAGCTGGCGGCAGTCCCTCATGGCGGCGAGTTGCGGCTGTTAGCAGCTGGCACTCTGCCATAGGGCAACGAGGCCTGCTGGCCGGAAAGGAGGGGGTGAGCAGTCAGCTGGCGGCAGCCCCTCATGACGGCGAGCTGCGGCTGCCAGGAGCTGGCACTCTGCCATAGGGCAAAAAGTTTCACTGGCCGGGGTGGAGGGTGGGAGCAATTAGCTGGCGGCAGCCCCTCATGACGGCGAGCTGCGGCTGCCAGGAGCTGGCACTCTGCCATAGGGCGACGAGGTTCACTGGACGGGAAGGAGGGGGGGAGCAGTCAGCTGGCGGCAGCCCCTTATGACGGCGAGCTGCGGCTGCCAGGAGCTGGCACTCTGCCATAGGGTGACGAGGCTCGCTGGCCGGGAAGGAGGGGGGGAGCAGTCAGCTGGCGGCAGCCCCACATGACGGCGAGCTGCGGCTGCCATCAGTTGGCACTCTGCCATAGGGCGACAAAGCTCGCTGGCCGGAAGTAGGGGAGGAACAGTCAGCTGGCGGCAGCCCCTCATGGCGGCGAGCTGCGGCTGCCAGCAGCTGGCACTCTGCCATAGGGCGACGAGGTTCACTGGCCGGGAAGGAGGGGGGGAGCAGTCAGCTGGCGGCAGCCCCTTATGACGGCGAACTGCGGCTGCCAGGAGCTGGCACTCTGCCATAGGGTGACGAGGCTCGCTGGCTGGGAAGGGAGGGGGGGAGCAGTCAGCTGGCGGCAGCCCCTCATGACGGCGAGCTGCGGCTGCCATCTGCTGGCACTCTGCCATAGGGCGACGAGGCTTGCTGGGCTGGAAGGGGGGGGGGGGGGGAGCAGTCAGTTGGCGGCAGCCCCTCATGACGGCGAGCTGCGGCTGCCAGCAGCTGGCACTCTGCCATAGGGCAACGAGGCCTGCTGGCCGGAAAGGAGGGGGGGAGCAGTCAGCTGGCGGCTACCCCTCATGACGGCGAGCTGCGGCTGCCAGGAGCTGGCACTCTGCCATAGGGCAACAAGGTTTACTGGCCGAGAAGGAGGGGGGGAGCAGTCAGCTGGCGGCAGCCCCTCATGACGGCGAGCTGCGGCTGCCAGGAGCTGGCACTCTGCCATAGGGCGACGAGGATCACTGGCCGGGAAGGAGGGGGGGAGCAGTCAGCTGGCGGCAGCCCCTCATGACGGCGAGCTGCGGCTGCCAGGAGCTGGCACTCTGCCATAGGGCGACGAGTATCGCTGGCCGGAAAGGAGGGGGGGAGCAGTCAGCTGGCAGCAGCCCCACATGACGGCGAACTGCGGCTGCCAGGAGCTGGCACTCTGCCATAGGGCAACGAGGTTCACTGGCCGGAAAGGAGGGGGGGAGCAGTCAGCTGGCGGCAGCCACTCATGACGGCGAGCTGCGGCTGCCAGCAGCTGGCACTCTGCCATAGGGCAACGAGGCCTGCTGGCCGGAAAGGAGGGGCGGATCAGTCAGCTGGCGGCAACCCCTCATGGCGGCGAGCTGCGGCTGCCAGCAGCTGGCACTCTGCCATAGGGCAACGAGGCCTGCTGGCCGGAAAGGAGGGGGGGAGCAGTCAGCTGGCGGCAGCCCCTCATGACGGCGAGCTGCGGCTGCCAGGAGCTGGCACTCTGCCATAGGGCAACGAGGCTCGCTGGCCGGAAGGAGGGGGGGATCAGTCAGCTGGCGGCAGCCCCTCATGACGGCGAGCTGCTGCTGCCAGCAGCTGGCACTCTGCCATAGGGCAACGAGGCTCGCTGGCTGGAAGGAGGGGGGGAGCAGTCAGCTGGCGGCAGCCCCTCATGACGGCGAGCTGCGGCTGCCAGGAGCTGGCACTCTGCCATAGGGCGACGAGGTTCACTGGCCGGGAAGGAGGGGGGGAGCATTCAGCTGGCGGCAGCCCCTTATGACGGCGAACTGCGGCTGCCAGGAGCTGGCACTCTGCCATAGGGCGACGAGGCTCGCTGGCCGGGTAGGGGGGGGTGAGCAGTCAGCTAACGGCAGCCCCTTAATGACGGCGAGCTGCGGCTGCCAGGAGCTGGCACTCTGCCATAGGGCGACGAGGCTCGCTGGCCGGGAAGGAGGGGGGGAGAAGTCAGCTGGCGGCAGCCCCTCATGACGGCGAGCTGCGGCTGCCATCAGCTGGCACTCTGCCATAGGGCGACAAATCTCGCTGGCCGGAAGTAGGGGAGGAACAGTCAGCTGGCGGCAGCCCCTAATGGCGGCGAGCTGCGGCTGCCAGCAGCTGGCACTCTGCCATAGGGCAACGAGGCTCGATGGCCGGAAGGAGGGGGGGAGTAGTCAGCTAGCGGCAGCCCCTCATGGCGGCGAGCTGCGGCTGCCAGCAGCTGGCACTCTGCCATAGGGCGACGAGGCTCGCTGGCCGGAAAGGAGGGGGGGAGCAGTCAGCTGGCGGCAGCCCCACATGACGGCGAACTGCGGCTGCCAGGAGCTGGCACACTGCCATAGGGCGACGAGGCTCGCTGGCTGGGAAGGGGGGGGAGCAGTCAGCTGGCGGCAGCCCCTCATGACGGCGAGCTGCGGCTGCCAGGAGCTGGCACTGCCATAGGGCGGCGAGGCTGGCTGGCCAGGAAGGAGGGGGGGAGCAGTCAGCTGGCGGCAGCCACTAATGACGGCGAGCTGCGGCTGCCATCAGCTGGCACTCTGCCATAGGGCGACGAGTCTCGCTGGCCGGGAAGGAGGGGGGGAGCAGTCAGCTGGCGGCAGCCCCTCATGACGGCGAGCTGCGGCTGCCAGAAGCTGGCACTCTGCCATATGGCGACGAGTTTCCCTGGCCGTGAAGGAGGGGGGGAGCAGTCAGCTGGCGGCAGCCCCTCATGACGGAGAGCTGCGGCTGCCAGGAGCTGGCACTCTGCCATATGGCAACGAGTTTCACTGGCAGTGAAGGATGGGGGGAGCATTCAGCTTGCGGCAGCCCCTCATGACGGCGAGCTGCGGCTGCAAGGAGCTGGCACTCTGCGATAAGGCGACGAGGCTCGCTGGCCGTGAAGGAGGGGGGGAGCAGTCAGCTGGCGGTAACCCCTCATGACGGCGAGCTGCGGCTGCCAGGAGCTGGCACTCTTCCATAGGGCGACGAGGTTCACTGGCCGTGAAGGAGTTTGGGGAGCAGTCAGCTGGCGGCAGCCCCTCATGGCGGCGAGCTGCGGCTGCCATCAGCAGGCACTCTGCCATATGGCGACGAGTATCACTGGCCGTGAAGGAGGGGGGGAGCATTTAGCTGGCGGCAGCCCCTCATGACGGCGAGCTGCGGATGCCAGGAACTGGCACTCTGCGATAGGGCGACGAGGCTCGCTGGCCGTGAAGGAGGGGGGGAGCAGTCAGCTGGCGGTAACCCCTCATGACGGCGAGCTGCGGCTGCCAGGAGCTGGCTCTCTGCCAAAGGGCAACGAGGTTCACTGGCCGTAAAGGGGGGGGGGAGCAGTCAGCTGGCGGTAGCCCCTCATGACGGCGAGCTGCGGCTGCCAGGAGCTGGCACTCTGCCATAGGGCGACGAGTTTCACTGGCCGGGAAGGAGGAGGGGAGCAGTCAGAGGCGGCAGTCCCTCATGGCGGCGAGTTGCGGCTGTTAGCAGCTGGCACTCTGCCAAAGGGCAACGAGGCCTGCTGGCCGGAAAGGAGGGGGGGAGCAGTCAGCTGGCGGCAGCCCCTCATGACGGCGCGCTGCGGCTGCCAGGAGCTGGCACTCTGCCATAGGGCAACGAGGCTCGCTGGCCGGAAGGAGGGGGGGAGCAGTCAGCTGGCGGCAGCCCCTCATGACGGCGAGCTGCGGCTGCCAGCAGCTGGCACTCTGCCATACGGCAACGAGGCTCGCTGGCTGGAAGGAGGTGGGGAGCAGTCAGCTGGCGGCAGTCCCTCATGGCGGCGAGTTGCGGCTGTTAGCAGCTGGCACTCTGCCAAAGGGCAACGAGGCCTGCTGGCCGGAAAGGAGGGGGGGAGCAGTCAGCTGGCGGCAGCCCCTCATGACGGCGAGCTGCGGCTGCCAGGAGCTGGCACTCTGCCATAGGGCAACGAGGCTCGCAGGCCGGAAGGAGGGGGGGAGCAGTCAGCTGGCTGCAGCCCCTCATGACGGCGAGCTGCGGCTGCCAGCAGCTGGCACTCTGCCATAGGGCAACGAGGATCGCTGGCTGGAAAGAGGGGGGGAGCAGTCAGCTGGCGGCAGCCCCTCATGATGGCGAGCTGCGGCTGCCAGCAGCTGGCACTATGCCATAGGGCAAAGAGGCCTTCTGGCCGGAAAGGAGGGGGGGGGGGAGCAGTCAGCTGGCAGCAGCCCCTCATGACGGCGAGCTGCGGCTGCCAGCAGCTGGCACTCTGCCATAGGGCGACGAGGCTTGCTGGGCAAGAAGGGGGGGGGGACAGTCATTTGGCGGCAGCCCCTCATGACGGCGAGCTGCGGCTGCCAGCAGCTGGCACTCTGCCATAGGGCAACGAGGCCTGCTGGCCGGAAAGGAGGGGGGGAGCAGTCAGCTGGCGGCTACCCCTCATGACGGCGAGCTGCGGCTGCCAGGAGCTGGCACTCTGCCATAGGGCAACAAGGTTTACTGGCCGAGAAGGAGGGGGGGAGCAGTCAGCTGGCGGCAGCCCCTCATGACGGCGAGCTGCGGCTGCCAGGAGCTGGCACTCTGCCATAGGGCGACGAGGATCACTGGCCGGGAAGGAGGGGGGGAGCAGTCAGCTGGCGGCAGCCCCTCATGACGGCGAGCTGCGGCTGCCAGGAGCTGGCACTCTGCCATAGGGCGACGAGTATCGCTGGCCGGAAAGGAGGGGGGGAGCAGTCAGCTGGCAGCAGCCCCACATGACGGCGAACTGCGGCTGCCAGGAGCTGGCACTCTGCCATAGGGCAACGAGGTTCACTGGCCGGAAAGGAGGGGGGGAGCAGTCAGCTGGCGGTAGCCACTCATGACGGCGAGCTGCGGCTGCCAGCAGCTGGCACTCTGCCATAGGGCAACGAGGCCTGCTGGCCGGGAAGGAGGGGCGGATCAGTCAGCTGGCGGCAGCCCCTCATGGCGGCGAGCTGCGGCTGCCAGCATCTGGCACTCTGCCATAGGGCAACGAGGCCTGCTGGCCGGAAAGGAGGGGGGGAGCAGTCAGCTGGCGGCAGCCCCTCATGACGGCGAGCTACGGCTGCCAGGAGCTGTTACTCTGCCATAGGGCAACGAGGCTCGCTGGCCGGAAGGAGGGGGGGAGCAGTCAGCTGGCGGCAGCCCCTCATGACGGCGAGCTGCTGCTGCCAGCAGCTGGCACTCTGCCATAGGGCAACGAGGCTCGCTGGCTGGAAGGAGGGGGGGACCAGTCAGCTGGCGGCAGCCCCTCATGACGGCGAGCTGCGGCTGCCAGCAGCTGGCACTATGCCATAGGGCAAAGAGGCCTTCTGGCCGGAAAGGAGGGGGGGGAGCAGTCAGCTGGCAGCAGCCCCTCATGACGGCGAGCTGCGGCTGCCAGCAGCTGGCACTCTGCCATAGGGCAACGAGGCTCGCTGGCTGGAAGGAGGTGGGGAGCAGTCAGCTGGCGGCAGTCCCTCATGGCGGCGAGTTGCGGCTGTTAGCAGCTGGCACTCTGCCATAGGGCAACGAGGCCTGCTGGCCGGAAAGGAGGGGGGGAGCATTTAGCTGGCGGCAGCCCCTCATGACGGCGATCTGCGGCTGCCAGGAGCTGGCACTCTGCCATAGGGCAAAAAGGTTCACTGGCCGGGGTGGAGGGTGGGAGCAGTCAGCTGGCGGCAGCCCCTCATGACGGCGAGCTGCGGCTGCCAGGAGCTGGCACTCTGTCATAGGGCGACGAGGTTCACTGGCCGGGAAGGAGGGGGGTAGCAGTCAGCTGGCGGCAGCCCCTTATGACGGCGAACTGCGGCTGCCAGGAGCTGGCACTCTGCCATAGGGCGACGAGGCTCGCTGCCCGGGAAGGGGAGGGGGAGCAGTCAGCTGGCGGCAGCCCCTCATGACGGCGAGCTGCGGCTGCCAGGAGCTGGCACTCTGCCATAGGGCGACGAGGCTCGCTGGCCGGGAAGGAGGGGGGGAGCAGTCAGCTGGCGGCAGCCCCTCATGACGGCGAGCTGCGGCTGCCATCAGCTGGCACTCTGCCATAGGGCGACAAAGCTCGCTGGCCGGAAGTAGGGGAGGAACAGTCAGCTGGCGGCAGCCCCTCATGGCGGCGAGCTGCGGCTGCCAGCAGCTGGCACTCTGCCATAGGGCAACGAGACTCGATGGCCGGAAGGAGGGGGGGAGCAGTCAGCTAGCGGCAGCCCCTCATGGCGGCGAGCTGCGGCTGCCAGCAGCTGGCACTCTGCCATAGGGCGACGAGGCTCGCTGGCCGGAAAGGAGGGGGGGAGCAGTCAGCTGGCGGCAGCCCCACATGACGGCGAACTGCGGCTGCAAAGAGCTGGCACTCTGCGATAAGGCGACGAGGCTCGCTGGCCGTGAAGGAGGGGGGGAGCAGTCAGCTGGCGGTAACCCCTCATGACGGCGAGCTGCGGCTGCCAGGAGCTGGCACTCTTCCATAGGGCGACGAGGTTCACTGGCCGTGAAGGAGTGGGGGAGCAGTCAGCTGGCGGCAGCCCCTCATGGCGGCGAGCTGCGGCTGCCATTAGCAGGCACTCTGCCATATGGCGACGAGTTTCACTGGCCGTGAAGGAGGGGGGGAGCATTTAGCTGGCGGCAGACCCTCATGACGGCGAGCTGCGGATGCCAGGAGCTGGCACTCTGCGATAGGGCGACGAGGTTCGCTGGCCGTGAAGGAGGGGGGGAGCAGTCAGCTGGCGGTAACCCCTCATGACGGCGAGCTGCGGCTGCCAGGAGATGGCACTCTGCCAAAGGGCAACGAGGTTCACTGGCCGTAAAGGGGGGGGGAGCAGTCAGCTGGCGGTAGCCCCTCATGACGGCGAGCTGCGGCTGCCAGGAGCTGGCACTCTGCCATAGGGCGACGAGTTTCACTGGCCGGGAAGGAGGAGGGGAGCAGTCAGAGGCGGCAGCCCCTCATTGCGGCAAGCTGCGGCTGCCAGGAGCTGGCACTCTGCCATAGGGCGACGAGGCTCGCTGGCCGGAAGGAGGGGGGGAGCAGTCAGCTGGCGGCAGTCCCTCATGGCGGCGAGCTGCGGCTGCCAGGAGCTGGCACTCTGCCATAGGGCAACGAGGCTCGCTGGCCGGAAGGAGGGGGGGAGCAGACAGCTGGCGGCAGCCCCTCATGAGGGCAAGCTGCGGCTGCCATTAGCTGGCACTCTGCCATAGGGCGACGAGGCTCGCTGGCCGGAAGGAGGGGGGAGCAGTCAGCTGGCGGCAGCCCCTCATGGCGGCGAGCTGCGGCTGCCAGCAGCTGGCACTCTGCCATAGGGCGACGAGGCTCGCTGGCCGGAAGGAAGGGGGGAGCAGTCAGCTGGCGGCAGTCCCTCATGGCGGCGAGCTGCGGCTGCCAGGAGCTGGCACTCTGCCATAGGGCAACGAGGCTCGCTGGCCGGAAGAAGGGGGGGAGCAGTTAGCTGGCGGCAGCCTCTCATGGCGGCGAGCTGCGGCTGCCAGCAGCTGGCACTATGCCATAGGGCAAAGAGGCCTTCTGGCCGGAAAGGAGTGGGGGAGCAGTCAGCTGGCGGCAGCCACTCATGACGGCTAGCTGCGGCTGCCAGCAGCTGGCACTCTGCCATAGGGCAACGAGGCCTGCTGGCCGGAAAGGAGGGGCGGATCAGTCAGCTGGCGGCAGCCCCTCATGGCGGCGAGCTGCGGCTGCCAGCAGCTGGCACACTGCCATAGGGCAACGAGGCCTGCTGGCCGGAAAGGAGGGGGGGAGCAGTCAGCTGGCGGCAGCCCCTCATGACGGCGAGCTGCGGCTGCCAGGAGCTGACACTCTGCCATAGGGCAACGAGGTTCACTGGCCTGGAAGGAGGGGGGGAGCAGTCAGCTTAAGGCAGCCCCTCATGACGGCGAGCTGTGGCTGCCAGCAGCTGGCACTCTGCCATAGGGCAAAGAGGCCTTCTGGCCGGAAAGGAGTGGGGGAGCAGTCAGCTGGCGGCAGCCCCTCATGACGGCGAGCTGCGGCTGCCAGCAGCTGGCACTATGCCATAGGGCAAAGTGGCCTTCTGGCCGGAAAGGAGGGGGGGGAGCAGTCAGCTGGCAGCAGCCCCTCATGACGGCGAGCTGCGGCTGCCAGCAGCTGGCACTCTGCCATAGGGCAACGAGGCTCGCAGGCTGGAAGGAGGTGGGGAGCAGTCAGCTGGCGGCAGTCCCTCATGGCGGCGAGTTGCGGCTGTAAGCAGCTGGCACTCTGCCAAAGGGCAACGAGGCCTGCTGGCCGGAAAGGAGGGGGGGAGCAGTCAGCTGGCGGCAGCCCCTCATGACGGCGAGCTGCGGCTGCCAGGAGCTGGCACTCTGCCATAGGGCAACGAGGCTCGCTGGCCGGAAGGAGGGGGGGAGCAGTCAGCTGGCGGCAGCCCCTCATGACGGCGAGCTGCGGCTGCCAGCAGCTGGCACTCTGCCATAGGGCAACGAGGCTCGCTGGCTGGAAGGAGGGGGGGAGCAGACAGCTGGCGGCATTCCCTCATGACGGCGAGCTGCGGCTGCCAGCAGCTGGCACTATGCCATAGGGCAAAGAGGCCTTCTGGCCGGAAAGGAGGGGGGGGAGCAGTCAGCTGGCGGCAGCCCCTCATGACGGCGAGCTGCGGCTGCCAGGAGCTGGCACTCTGCCATAGGGCGACGAGGTTCACTGGCCGGGAAGGAGGGGGGGAGCATTCAGCTGGCGGCAGCCCCTTATGACGGCGAACTGCGGCTGCCAGGAGCTGGCACTCTGCCATAGGGCGACGAGGCTCGCTGGCCGGGTAGGGGGGGGGGGGGAGCAGTCAGCTAACGGCAGCCCCTTAATGACGGCGAGCTGCGGCTGCCAGGAGCTGGCACTCTGCCATAGGGCGACGAGGCTCGCTGGCCGGGAAGGAGGGGGGGAGAAGTCAGCTGGCGGCAGCCCCTCATGACGGCGAGCTGCGGCTGCCATCAGCTGGCACTCTGCCATAGGGCGACAAATCTCGCTGGCCGGAAGTAGGGGAGGAACAGTCAGCTGGCGGCAGCCCCTAATGGCGGCGAGCTGCGGCTGCCAGCAGCTGGCACTCTGCCATAGGGCAACGAGGCTCGATGGCCGGAAGGAGGGGGGGAGTAGTCAGCTAGCGGCAGCCCCTCATGGCGGCGAGCTGCGGCTGCCAGCAGCTGGCACTCTGCCATAGGGCGACGAGGCTCGCTGGCCGGAAAGGAGGGGGGGAGCAGTCAGCTGGCGGCAGCCCCACATGACGGCGAACTGCGGCTGCCAGGAGCTGGCACACTGCCATAGGGCGACGAGGCTCGCTGGCTGGGAAGGGGGGGGAGCAGTCAGCTGGCGGCAGCCCCTCATGACGGCGAGCTGCGGCTGCCAGGAGCTGGCACTGCCATAGGGCGGCGAGGCTGGCTGGCCAGGAAGGAGGGGGGGAGCAGTCAGCTGGCGGCAGCCACTAATGACGGCGAGCTGCGGCTGCCATCAGCTGGCACTCTGCCATAGGGCAACGAGGCCTGCTGGCCGGAAAGGAGGGGGTGAGCAGTCAGCTGGCGGCAGCCCCTCATGACGGCGAGCTGCGGCTGCCAGGAGCTGGCACTCTGCCATAGGGCAAAAAGTTTCACTGGCCGGGGTGGAGGGTGGGAGCAATTAGCTGGCGGCAGCCCCTCATGACGGCGAGCTGCGGCTGCCAGGAGCTGGCACTCTGCCATAGGGCGACGAGGTTCACTGGACGGGAAGGAGGGGGGGAGCAGTCAGCTGGCGGCAGCCCCTTATGACGGCGAACTGCGGCTGCCAGGAGCTGGCACTCTGCCATAGGGCGACGAGGCTCGTTGGCCGAGAAGGGGGGGGGGGGAGCAGTCAGCTGGCGGCAGCCCCTCATGACGGCGAGCTGCGGCTGCCAGGAGCTGGCACTCTGCCATAGGGTGACGAGGCTCGCTGGCCGGGAAGGAGGGGGGGAGCAGTCAGCTGGCGGCAGCCCCACATGACGGCGAGCTGCGGCTGCCATCAGTTGGCACTCTGCCATAGGGCGACAAAGCTCGCTGGCCGGAAGTAGGGGAGGAACAGTCAGCTGGCGGCAGCCCCTCATGGCGGCGAGCTGCGGCTGCCAGCAGCTGGCACTCTGCCATAGGGCGACGAGGTTCACTGGCCGGGAAGGAGGGGGGGAGCAGTCAGCTGGCGGCAGCCCCTTATGACGGCGAACTGCGGCTGCCAGGAGCTGGCACTCTGCCATAGGGTGACGAGGCTCGCTGGCTGGGAAGGGAGGGGGGGAGCAGTCAGCTGGCGGCAGCCCCTCATGACGGCGAGCTGCGGCTGCCATCTGCTGGCACTCTGCCATAGGGCGACGAGGCTTGCTGGGCTGGAAGGGGGGGGGGGAGCAGTCAGTTGGCGGCAGCCCCTCATGACGGCGAGCTGCGGCTGCCAGCAGCTGGCACTCTGCCATAGGGCAACGAGGCCTGCTGGCCGGAAAGGAGGGGGGGAGCAGTCAGCTGGCGGCTACCCCTCATGGCGGCGAGCTGCGGCTGCCAGCAGCTGGCACTCTGCCATAGGGCAACGAGGCCTGCTGGCCGGAAAGGAGGGGGGGAGCAGTCAGCTGGCGGCAGCCCCTCATGACGGCGAGCTGCGGCTGCCAGGAGCTGGCACTCTGCCATAGGGCAACGAGGCTCGCTGGCCGGAAGGAGGGGGGGATCAGTCAGCTGGCGGCAGCCCCTCATGACGGCGAGCTGCTGCTGCCAGCAGCTGGCACTCTGCCATAGGGCAACGAGGCTCGCTGGCTGGAAGGAGGGGGGGAGCAGTCAGCTGGCGGCAGCCCCTCATGACGGCGAGCTGCGGCTGCCAGCAGCTGGCACTATGCCATAGGGCAAAGAGGCCTTCTGGCCGGAAAGGAGGGGGGGAGCAGTCAGCTGGCGGCAGCCCCTCATGACGGCGAGCTGCGGCTGCCAGGAGCTGGCACTCTGCCATAGGGCAAAAAGGTTCACTGGCCGGGGTGGAGGGTGGGAGCAGTCAGCTGGCGGCAGCCCCTCATGACGGCGAGCTGCGGCTGCCAGGAGCTGGCACTCTGCCATAGGGCGACGAGGTTCACTGGCCGGGAAGGAGGGGGGGAGCATTCAGCTGGCGGCAGCCCCTTATGACGGCGAACTGCGGCTGCCAGGAGCTGGCACTCTGCCATAGGGCGACGAGGCTCGCTGGCCGGGTAGGGGGGGGGGGGAGCAGTCAGCTAACGGCAGCCCCTTAATGACGGCGAGCTGCGGCTGCCAGGAGCTGGCACTCTGCCATAGGGCGACGAGGCTCGCTGGCCGGGAAGGAGGGGGGGAGAAGTCAGCTGGCGGCAGCCACTCATGACGGCGAGCTGCGGCTGCCATCAGCTGGCACTCTGCCATAGGGCGACAAATCTCGCTGGCCGGAAGTAGGGGAGGAACAGTCAGCTGGCGGCAGCCCCTAATGGCGGCGAGCTGCGGCTGCCAGCAGCTGGCACTCTGCCATAGGGCAACGAGGCTCGATGGCCGGAAGGAGGGGGGGAGTAGTCAGCTAGCGGCAGCCCCTCATGGCGGCGAGCTGCGGCTGCCAGCAGCTGGCACTCTGCCATAGGGCGACGAGGCTCGCTGGCCGGAAAGGAGGGGGGGAGCAGTCAGCTGGCGGCAGCCCCACATGACGGCGAACTGCGGCTGCCAGGAGCTGGCACACTGCCATAGGGCGACGAGGCTCGCTGGCTGGGAAGGGGGGGGAGCAGTCAGCTGGCGGCAGCCCCTCATGACGGCGAGCTGCGGCTGCCAGGAGCTGGCACTGCCATAGGGCGGCGAGGCTGGCTGGCCAGGAAGGAGGGGGGGAGCAGTCAGCTGGCGGCAGCCACTAATGACGGCGAGCTGCGGCTGCCATCAGCTGGCACTCTGCCATAGGGCGACGAGTCTCGCTGGCCGGGAAGGAGGGGGGGAGCAGTCAGCTGGCGGCAGCCCCTCATGACGGCGAGCTGCGGCTGCCAGAAGCTGGCACTCTGCCATATGGCGACGAGTTTCCCTGGCCGTGAAGGAGGGGGGGAGCAGTCAGCTGGCGGCAGCCCCTCATGACGGAGAGCTGCGGCTGCCAGGAGCTGGCACTCTGCCATATGGCAACGAGTTTCACTGGCAGTGAAGGATGGGGGGAGCATTCAGCTTGCGGCAGCCCCTCATGACGGCGAGCTGCGGCTGCAAGGAGCTGGCACTCTGCGATAAGGCGACGAAGCTCGCTGGCCGTGAAGGAGGGGGGGAGCAGTCAGCTGGCGGTAACCCCTCATGACGGCGAGCTGCGGCTGCCAGGAGCTGGCACTCTTCCATAGGGCGACGAGGTTCACTGGCCGTGAAGGAGTTTGGGGAGCAGTCAGCTGGCGGCAGCCCCTCATGGCGGCGAGCTGCGGCTGCCATCAGCAGGCACTCTGCCATATGGCGACGAGTATCACTGGCCGTGAAGGAGGGGGGGAGCATTTAACTGGCGGCAGCCCCTCATGACGGCGAGCTGCGGATGCCAGGAACTGGCACTCTGCGATAGGGCGACGAGGCTCGCTGGCCGTGAAGGAGGGGGGGAGCAGTCAGCTGGCGATAACCCCTCATGACGGCGAGCTGCGGCTGCCAGGAGCTGGCTCTCTGCCAAAGGGCAACGAGGTTCACTGGCCGTAAAGGGGGGGGGGGAGCAGTCAGCTGGCGGTAGCCCCTCATGACGGCGAGCTGCGGCTGCCAGGAGCTGGCACTCTGCCATAGGGCGACGAGTTTCACTGGCCGGGAAGGAGGAGGGGAGCAGTCAGAGGCGGCAGTCCCTCATGGCGGCGAGTTGCGGCTGTTAGCAGCTGGCACTCTGCCAAAGGGCAACGAGGCCTGCTGGCCGGAAAGGAGGGGGGGAGCAGTCAGCTGGCGGCAGCCCCTCATGACGGCGCGCTGCGGCTGCCAGGAGCTGGCACTCTGCCATAGGGCAACGAGGCTCGCTGGCCGGAAGGAGGGGGGGAGCAGTCAGCTGGCGGCAGCCCCTCATGACGGCGAGCTGCGGCTGCCAGCAGCTGGCACTCTGCCATAGGGCAACGAGGCTCGCTGGCTGGAAGGAGGTGGGGAGCAGTCAGCTGGCGGCAGTCCCTCATGGCGGCGAGTTGCGGCTGTTAGCAGCTGGCACTCTGCCATAGGGCAACGAGGCCTGCTGGCCGGAAAGGAGGGGGGGAGCAGTCAGCTGGCGGCAGCCCCTCATGACGGCGAGCTACGGCTGCCAGGAGCTGTTACTCTGCCATAGGGCAACGAGGCTCGCTGGCCGGAAGGAGGGGGGGAGCAGTCAGCTGGCGGCAGCCCCTCATGACGGCGAGCTGCTGCTGCCAGCAGCTGGCACTCTGCCATAGGGCAACGAGGCTCGCTGGCTGGAAGGAGGGGGGGACCAGTCAGCTGGCGGCAGCCCCTCATGACGGCGAGCTGCGGCTGCCAGCAGCTGGCACTATGCCATAGGGCAAAGAGGCCTTCTGGCCGGAAAGGAGGGGGGGGAGCAGTCAGCTGGCAGCAGCCCCTCATGACGGCGAGCTGCGGCTGCCAGCAGCTGGCACTCTGCCATAGGGCAACGAGGCTCGCTGGCTGGAAGGAGGTGGGGAACAGTCAGCTGGCGGCAGTCCCTCATGGCGGCGAGTTGCGGCTGTTAGCAGCTGGCACTCTGCCATAGGGCAACGAGGCCTGCTGGCCGGAAAGGAGGGGGGGAGCAGTCAGCTGGCGGCAACCCCTCATGACGGCGAGCTGCGGCTGCCATCAGCTGGCACTCTGCCATAGGGCGACAAAGCTCGCTGGCCGGAAGTAGGGAAGGAACAGTCAGCTGGCGGCAGCCCCTCATGGCGGCGAGCTGCGGCTGCCAGCAGCTGGCACTCTGCCATAGGGCAACGAGGCTCGGATGCCGGAAGGAGGGGGGAGCAGTCAGCTAGCGGCAGCCCCTCATGGCGGCGAGCTGCGACTGCCAGCAGCTGGCACTCTGCCATAGGGCGACGAGGCTCGCTGGCCGGAAAGGAGGGGGGGAGCAGTCAGCTGGCGGCAGCCCCACATGACGGCGAACTGCGGCTGCCAGGAGCTGGCACACTGCCATAGGGCGACGAGGCTCGCTGGCCGTGAAGGAGGGGGGGAGCAGTCAGCTGGCGGCAGCCCCTCATGACGGCGAGCTGCGGCTGCCAGGAGCTGGCACTGCCATAGGGCGGCGAGGCTCGCTGGCCAGGAAGGAGGGGGGGAGCAGTCAGCTGGCGGCAGCCACTAATGACGGCGAGCTGCGGCTGCCATCAGCTGGCACTCTGCCATAGGGCGACGAGGCTCGCTGGCCGGGAAGGAGGGGGGGAGCAGTCAGCTGGCGGCAGCCCCTCATGACGGCGAGCTGCGGCTGCCAGAAGCTGGCACTCTGCCATATAGCGACGAGTTTCCCTGGCCGTGAAGGAGGGGGGGAGCAGTCAGCTGGCGGCAGCCCCTCATGACGGAGAGCTGCGGCTGCAAGGAGCTGGCACTCTGCCATATGGCAACGAGTTTCACTGGCAGTGAAGGAGGGGGGGGAGCATTCAGCTTGCGGCAGCCCCTAATGACGGCGAGCTGCGGCTGCAAGGAGCTGGCACTCTGCGATAAGGCGACGAGGCTCGCTGGCCGTGAAGGAGGGGGGGAGCAGTCAGCTGGCGGTAACCCCTCATGACGGCGAGCTGCGGCTGCCAGGAGCTGGCACTCTTCCATAGGGCGACAAGGTTCAATGGCCGTGAAGGAGTGGGGGAGCAGTCAGCTGGCGGCAGCCCCTCATGGCGGCGAACTGCGGCTGCCATCAGCAGGCACTCTGCCATATGGCGACGAGTTTCACTGGCCGTGAAGAAGGGGGGGAGCATTTAGCTGGCGGCAGCCCCTCTTGACGGCGAGCTGCGGATGCCAGGAGCTGTCACTCTGCGATAGGGCGACGAGGCTCGCTGGCCGTGAAGAAGGGGGGGAGCAGTCAGCTGGCGGTAACCCCTCATGACGGCAAGCTGCGGCTGCCAGGAGCTGGCACTCTGCCAAAGGGCAACGAGGTTCACTGGCCGTAAAGGGGGGGGGGAGCAGTCAGCTGGTGGTAGCTCCTCATGACGGCGAGCTGCGGCTGCCAGGAGCTGGCACTCTGCCATAGGGCGACGAGTTTCACTGGCCGGGAAGGAGGAGGGGAGCAGTCAGAGGCGGCAGCCCCTCATTGCGGCAAGCTGCGGCTGCCAGGAGCTGGCACTCTGCCATAGGGCGACGAGGCTCGCTGGCCGGAAGGAGGGGGGGAGCAGTCAGCTGGCGGCAGTCCCTCATGGCGGCGAGCTGCGGCTGCCAGGAGCTGGCACTCTACCATAGGGCAAAGAGGCTCGCTGGCCGGAAGGAGGGGGGGAGCAGACAGCTGGCGGCAGCCCCTCATGAGGGCAAGCTGCGGCTGCCAGGAGCTGGCACTCTGCCATAGGGCGACGAGGCTCGCTGGCCGGAAGGAGGAGGGAGCAGTCAGCTAGCGGCAGCCCCTCATGGCGGCGAGCTGCGGCTGCCAGCAGCTGGCACTCTGCCATAGGGCGACGAGGCTCGCTGGCCGGAAGGAAGGAGGGAGCAGTCAGCTGATGGCAGTCCCTCATGGCGGCGAGCTGCGGCTGCCAGGAGATGGCACTCTGCCATAGGGCAACGAGGCTCACTGGCCGGAAGAAGGGGGGGAGCAGTTAGCTGGCGGCAGCCCCTCATGGCGGCGAGCTGCGGCTGCCAGCAGCTGGCACTATGCCATAGGGCAAAGAGGCCTTCTGGCCGGAAAGGAGGGGGGGAGCAGTCAGCTGGCGGCAGCCACTCATGACGGCGAGCTGCGGCTGCCAGCAGCTGGCACTCTGCCATAGGGCAACGAGGCCTGCTGTCCGGAAAGGAGGGGCGGATCAGTCAGCTGGCGGCAGCCCCTCATGGCGGCGAGCTGCGGCAGCCAGCAGCTGGCACTCTGCCATAGGGCAACGAGGCCTGCTGGCCGGAAAGGAGGGGGGGAGCAGTCAGCTGGCGGCAGCCCCTCATGACGGCGAGCTGCGGCTGCCAGGAGCTGGCACTCTGCCATAGGGCAACGAGGTTCACTGGCCGGGAAGGAGGGGGGGAGCAGTCAGCTGGCGGCAGCCCCTCATGACGGCGAGCTGTGGCTGCCAGCAGCTGGCACTCTGCCATAGGGCAACGAGGCCTGCTGGCCGGAAAGGAGGGGGGGAGCAGTCAGCTGGCGGCAGCCCCTCATGACGGCGAGCTGCGGCTGCCAGGAGCTGGCACTCTGCCATAGGGCAACGAGGCTCGCTGGCCGGAAGGAGGGGGGGAACAGTCAGCTGGCGGCAGCCCCTCATGTAGGCGAGCTGCGGCTGCCAGCAGCTGGCAAACTGCCATAGGGCAACGAGGCTCGCTGGCTGGAAGGAGGGGGGGAGCAGTCAGCTGGCGGCAGCCCCTCATGACGGCGAGCTGCGGCTGCCAGCAGCTGGCACTATGCCATAGGGCAAAGAGGCCTTCTGGCCGGAAAGGAGGGGGGGGAGCAGTCAGCTGGCAGCAGCCCCTCATGACGGCGAGCTGCCGCTGCCAGCAGCTGGCACTCTGCCATAGGGCAACGAGGCCTGCTGGCCGGAAAGGAGGGGGTGAGCAGTCAGCTGGCGGCAGCCCCTCATGACGGCGAGCTGCGGCTGCCAGGAGCTGGCACTCTGCCATAGGGCAAAAAGTTTCACTGGCCGGGGTGGAGGGTAGGAGCAATTAGCTGGCGGCAGCCCCTCATGACGGCGAGCTGCGGCTGCCAGGAGCTGGCACTCTGCCATAGGGCGACGAGGTTCACTGGACGGGAAGGAGGGGGGGAGCAGTCAGCTGGCGGCAGCCCCTTATGACGGCGAACTGCGGCTGCCAGGAGCTGGCACTCTGCCATAGGGCGACGAGGCTCGTTGGTCGTGAAGGGGGGGGGGGGGAGCAGTCAGCTGGCGGCAGCCCCTCATGACGGCGAGCTGCGGCTGCCAGGAGCTGGCACTCTGCCATAGGGCGACGAGGCTCGCTGGCCGGGAAGGAGGGGGGGAGCAGTCAGCTGGCGGCAGCCCCACATGACGGCGAGCTGCGGCTGCCATCAGTTGGCACTCTGCCATAGGGCGACAAAGCTCGCTGGCCGGAAGTAGGGGAGGAACATTCAGCTGGCGGCAGCCCCTCATGGCGGCGAGCTGCGGCTGCCAGCAGCTGGCACTCTGCCATAGGGCGACGAGGTTCACTGGCCGGGAAGGAGGGGGGGAGCAGTCAGCTGGCGGCAGCCCCTTATGACGGCGAACTGCGGCTGCCAGGAGCTGGCACTCTGCCATAGGGTGACGAGGCTCGCTGGCTGGGAAGGGAGGGGGGGAGCAGTCAGCTGGCGGCAGCCCCTCATGACGGCGAGCTGCGGCTGCCATCTGCTGGCACTCTGCCATAGGGCGACGAGGCTTGCTGGGCTGGAAGGGGGGGGGGGAGCAGTCAGTTGGCGGCAGCCCCTCATGACGGCGAGCTGCGGCTGCCAGCAGCTGGCACTCTGCCATAGGGCAACGAGGCCTGCTGGCCGGAAAGGAGGGGGGGAGCAGTCAGCTGGCGGCTACCCCTCATGACGGCGAGCTGCGGCTGCCAGGAGCTTTCACTCTGCCATAGGGCAACAAGGTTTACTGGCCGAGAAGGAGGGGGGGAGCAGTCAGCTGGCGGCAGCCCCTCATGACGGCGAGCTGCGGCTGCCAGGAGCTGGCACTCTGCCATAGGGCGACGAGGATCACTGGCCGGGAAGGAGGGGGGGAGCAGTCAGCTGGCGGCAGCCCCTCATGACGGCGAGCTGCGGCTGCCAGGAGCTGGCACTCTGCCATAGGGCGACGAGTATCGCTGGCCGGAAAGGAGGGGGGGAGCAGTCAGCTGGCAGCAGCCCCACATGACGGCGAACTGCGGCTGCCAGGAGCTGGCACTCTGCCATAGGGCAACGAGGTTCACTGGCCGGAAAGGAGGGGGGGAGCAGTCAGCTGGCGGCAGCCACTCATGACGGCGAGCTGCGGCTGCCAGCAGCTGGCACTCTGCCATAGGGCAACGAGGCCTGCTGGCCGGAAAGGAGGGGCGGATCAGTCAGCTGGCGGCAACCCCTCATGGCGGCGAGCTGCGGCTGCCAGCAGCTGGCACTCTGCCATAGGGCAACGAGGCCTGCTGGCCGGAAAGGAGGGGGGGAGCAGTCAGCTGGCGGCAGCCCCTCATGACGGCGAGCTGCGGCTGCCAGGAGCTGGCACTCTGCCATAGGGCAACGAGGCTCGCTGGCCGGAAGGAGGGGGGGATCAGTCAGCTGGCGGCAGCCCCTCATGACGGCGAGCTGCTGCTGCCAGCAGCTGGCACTCTGCCATAGGGCAACGAGGCTCGCTGGCTGGAAGGAGGGGGGGAGCAGTCAGCTGGCGGCAGCCCCTCATGACGGCGAGCTGCGGCTGCCAGCAGCTGGCACTATGCCATAGGGCAAAGAGGCCTTCTGGCCGGAAAGGAGGGGGGGAGCAGTCAGCTGGCGGCAGCCCCTCATGACGGCGAGCTGCGGCTGCCAGGAGCTGGCACTCTGCCATAGGGCAAAAAGGTTCACTGGCCGGGGTGGAGGGTGGGAGCAGTCAGCTGGCGGCAGCCCCTCATGACGGCGAGCTGCGGCTGCCAGGAGCTGGCACTCTGCCATAGGGCGACGAGGTTCACTGGCCGGGAAGGAGGGGGGGAGCATTCAGCTGGCGGCAGCCCCTTATGACGGCGAACTGCGGCTGCCAGGAGCTGGCACTCTGCCATAGGGCGACGAGGCTCGCTGGCCGGGTAGGGGGGGGGGGAGCAGTCAGCTAACGGCAGCCCCTTAATGACGGCGAGCTGCGGCTGCCAGGAGCTGGCACTCTGCCATAGGGCGACGAGGCTCGCTGGCCGGGAAGGAGGGGGGGAGAAGTCAGCTGGCGGCAGCCCCTCATGACGGCGAGCTGCGGCTGCCATCAGCTGGCACTCTGCCATAGGGCGACAAATCTCGCTGGCCGGAAGTAGGGGAGGAACAGTCAGCTGGCGGCAGCCCCTAATGGCGGCGAGCTGCGGCTGCCAGCAGCTGGCACTCTGCCATAGGGCAACGAGGCTCGATGGCCGGAAGGAGGGGGGGAGTAGTCAGCTAGCGGCAGCCCCTCATGGCGGCGAGCTGCGGCTGCCAGCAGCTGGCACTCTGCCATAGGGCGACGAGGCTCGCTGGCCGGAAAGGAGGGGGGGAGCAGTCAGCTGGCGGCAGCCCCACATGACGGCGAACTGCGGCTGCCAGGAGCTGGCACACTGCCATAGGGCGACGAGGCTCGCTGACTGGGAAGGGGGGGGAGCAGTCAGCTGGCGGCAGCCCCTCATGACGGCGAGCTGCGGCTGCCAGGAGCTGGCACTGCCATAGGGCGGCGAGGCTGGCTGGCCAGGAAGGAGGGGGGGAGCAGTCAGCTGGCGGCAGCCACTAATGACGGCGAGCTGCGGCTGCCATCAGCTGGCACTCTGCCATAGGGCGACGAGTCTCGCTGGCCGGGAAGGAGGGGGGGAACAGTCAGCTGGCGGCAGCCCCTCATGACGGCGAGCTGCGGCTGCCAGAAGCTGGCACTCTGCCATATGGCGACGAGTTTCCCTGGCCGTGAAGGAGGGGGGGAGCAGTCAGCTGGCGGCAGCCCCTCATGACGGAGAGCTGCGGCTGCCAGGAGCTGGCACTCTGCCATATGGCAACGAGTTTCACTGGCAGTGAAGGATGGGGGGAGCATTCAGCTTGCGGCAGCCCCTCATGACGGCGAGCTGCGGCTGCAAGGAGCTGGCACTCTGCGATAAGGCGACGAGGCTCGCTGGCCGTGAAGGAGGGGGGGAGCAGTCAGCTGGCGGTAACCCCTCATGACGGCGAGCTGCGGCTGCCAGGAGCTGGCACTCTTCCATAGGGCGACGAGGTTCACTGGCCGTGAAGGAGTTTGGGGAGCAGTCAGCTGGCGGCAGCCCCTCATGGCGGCGAGCTGCGGCTGCCATCAGCAGGCACTCTGCCATATGGCGACGAGTATCACTGGCCGTGAAGGAGGGGGGGAGCATTTAGCTGGCGGCAGCCCCTCATGACGGCGAGCTGCGGATGCCAGGAACTGGCACTCTGCGATAGGGCGACGAGGCTCGCTGGCCGTGAAGGAGGGGGGGAGCAGTCAGCTGGCGGTAACCCCTCATGACGGCGAGCTGCGGCTGCCAGGAGCTGGCTCTCTGCCAAAGGGCAACGAGGTTCACTGGCCGTAAAGGGGGGGGGGGGAGCAGTCAGCTGGCGGTAGCCCCTCATGACGGCGAGCTGCGGCTGCCAGGAGCTGGCACTCTGCCATAGGGCGACGAGTTTCACTGGCCGGGAAGGAGGAGGGGAGCAGTCAGAGGCGGCAGTCCCTCATGGCGGCGAGTTGCGGCTGTTAGCAGCTGGCACTCTGCCAAAGGGCAACGAGGCCTGCTGGCCGGAAAGGAGGGGGGGAGCAGTCAGCTGGCGGCAGCCCCTCATGACGGCGCGCTGCGGCTGCCAGGAGCTGGCACTCTGCCATAGGGCAACGAGGCTCGCTGGCCGGAAGGAGGGGGGGAGCAGTCAGCTGGCGGCAGCCCCTCATGACGGCGAGCTGCGGCTGCCAGCAGCTGGCACTCTGCCATAGGGCAACGAGGCTCGCTGGCTGGAAGGAGGTGGGGAGCAGTCAGCTGGCGGCAGTCCCTCATGGCGGCGAGTTGCGGCTGTTAGCAGCTGGCTCTCTGCCAAAGGGCAACGAGGTTCACTGGCCGTAAAGGGGGGGGGGGGGAGCAGTCAGCTGGCGGTAGCCCCTCATGACGGCGAGCTGCGGCTGCCAGCAGCTGGCACTCTGCCATAGGGCAACGAGGATCGCTGGCTGGAAAAGGGGGGGAGCAGTCAGCTGGCGGCAGCCCCTCATGATGGCGAGCTGCGGCTGCCAGCAGCTGGCACTATGCCATAGGGCAAAGAGGCCTTCTGGCCGGAAAGGAGGGGGGGGGGAGCAGTCAGCTGGCAGCAGCCCCTCATGACGGCGAGCTGCGGCTGCCAGCAGCTGGCACTCTGCCATAGGGCGACGAGGCTTGCTGGGCAGGAAGGGGGGGGGGACAGTCATTTGGCGGCAGCCCCTCATGACGGCGAGCTGCGGCTGCCAGCAGCTGGCACTCTGCCATAGGGCAACGAGGCCTGCTGGCCGGAAAGGAGGGGGGGAGCAGTCAGCTGGCGGCTACCCCTCATGACGGCGAGCTGCGGCTGCCAGGAGCTGGCACTCTGCCATAGGGCAACGAGGCTCGCTGGCCGGAAGGAGGGGGGGAGCAGTCAGCTGGCGGCAGCCCCTCATGACGGCGAGCTGCTGCTGCCAGCAGCTGGCACTCTGCCATAGGGCAACGAGGCTCGCTGGCTGGAAGGAGGGGGGGACCAGTCAGCTGGCGGCAGCCCCTCATGACTGCGAGCTGCGGCTGCCAGCAGCTGGCACTATGCCATAGGGCAAAGAGGCCTTCTGGCCGGAAAGGAGGGGGGGGAGCAGTCAGCTGGCAGCAGCCCCTCATGACGGCGAGCTGCGGCTGCCAGCAGCTGGCACTCTGCCATAGGGCAACGAGGCTCGCTGGCTGGAAGGAGGTGGGGAGCAGTCAGCTGGCGGCAGTCCCTCATGGCGGCGAGTTGCGGCTGTTAGCAGCTGGCACTCTGCCATAGGGCAACGAGGCCTGCTGGCGGAAAGGAGGGGGGGAGCAGTCAGCTGGCGGCAGCCCCTCATGACGGCGAGCTGCGGCTGCCAGGAGCTGGCACTCTGCCATAGGGCAAAAAGGTTCACTGGCCGGGGTGGAGGGTGGGAGCAGTCAGCTGGCGGCAGCCCCTCATGACGGCGAGCTGCGGCTGCCAGGAGCTGGCACTCTGCCATAGGGCGACGAGGTTCACTGGCCGGGAAGGAGGGGGGGAGCAGTCAGCTGGCGGCAGCCCCTTATGACGGCGAACTGCGGCTGCCAGGAGCTGGCACTCTGCCATAGGGCGACGAAGCTCGCTGGCCGGGAAGGGGGGGGGGGGAGCAGTCAGCTAACGGCAGCCCCTCATGACGGCGAGCTGCGGCTGCCAGGAGCTGGCACTCTGCCATAGGGCGACGAGGCTCGCTGGCCGGGAAGGAGGGGGGGAGCAGTCAGCTGGCGGCAGCCCCTCATGACGGCGAGCTGCGGCTGCCAGGAGCTGGCACTGCCATAGGGCGGCGAGGCTGGCTGGCCAGGAAGGAGGGGGGGAGCAGTCAGCTGGCGGCAGCCACTAATGACGGCGAGCTGCGGCTGCCATCAGCTGGCACTCTGCCATAGGGCGACGAGGCTCGCTGGCCGGGAAGGAGGGGGGGAGCAGTCAGCTGGCGGAGGCCCCTCATGACGGCGAGCTGCGGCTGCCAGAAGCTGGCACTCTGCCATATGGCGACGAGTTTCCCTGGCCGTGAAGGAGGGGGGGAGCAGTCAGCTGGCGGCAGCCCCTCATGACGGAGAGCTGCGGCTGCCAGGAGCTGGCACTCTGACATATGGCAACGAGTTTTACTGGCAGTGAAGGAGGGGGGGAGCATTCAGCTTGCGGCAGCCCCTCATGACGGCGAGCTGCGTCTGCAAGGAGCTGGCACTCTGCGATAAGGCGACGAGGCTCGCTGGCCGTGAAGGAGGGGGGGAGCAGTCAGCTGGCGGTAACCCCTCATGACGGCGAGCTGCGGCTGCCAGGAGCTGGCACTCTTCCATAGGGCTACGGGGTTCACTGGCCGTGAAGGAGTGGGGGAGCAGTCAGCTGGCGGCAGCCCCTCATGGCGGCGAGCTGCGGCTGCCATCAGCATGCACTCTGCCATATGGCGACGAGTATCACTGGCCGTAAAGGAGGGGGGGAGCATTTAGCTGGCAGCAGACCCTCATGACGGCGAGCTGCGGATGCCAGGAGCTGGCACTCTGCGATAGGGCGACGAGGCTCGCTGGCCGTGAAGGAGGGGGGGAGCAGTCAGCTGGCGGTAACCCCTCATGACGGCGAGCTGCGGCTGCCAGGGGCTGGCACTCTGCCAAAGGGCAACGAGGTTCACTGGCCATAAAGGGGGGGGGGGAGCAGTCAGCTGGCGGTAGCCCCTCATGACGGCGAGCTGCGGCTGCCAGGAGCTGGCACTCTGCCATAGGGCGACGAGTTTCATTGGCCGGGAAGGAGGAGGGGAGCAGTCAGAGGCGGCAGCCCCTCATGACGGCGAGCTGCGGCTGCCAGCAGCTGGCACTCTGCCATAGGGCAACGAGGCTCGCTGGCTGGAAGGAGGTGGGGAGCAGTCAGCTGGCGGCAGTCCCTCATGGCGGCGAGTTGCGGCTGTTAGCAGCTGGCACTCTGCCAAAGGGCAACGAGGCCTGCTGTACGGAAAGGAGGGGGGGAGCAGTCAGCTGGCGGCAGCCCCTCATGACGGCGAGCTGCGGCTGCCAGGAGCTGGCACTCTGCCATAGGGCAACGAGGCTCGCTGGCCGGAAGGAGGGGGGGAGCAGTCAGCTGGCGGCAGCCCCTCATGACGGCGAGCTGCGGCTGCCAGCAGCTGGCACTCTGCCATAGGGCAACGAGGCTCGCTGGCTGGAAGGAGGTGGGGAGCAGTCAGCTGGCGGCATTCCCTCATGGCGGCGAGTTGCGGCTGTTAGCAGCTGGCACTTTGCCAAAGGGCAACGAGGCCTGCTGGCCGGAAAGGAGGGGGGGAGCAGTCAGCTGGCGGCAGCCCCTCATGACGGCGAGCTGCGGCTGCCAGGAGCTGGCACTCTGCCATAGGGCAACGAGGCTCGCTGGCCGGAAGGAGGGGGGGAGCAGTCAATTGCCGGCAGCCCCTCATGACGGCGAGCTGCGGCTGCCAGCAGCTGGCACTCTGCCATAGGGCAACGAGGATCGCTGGCTGGAAAGAGGGGGGGAGCAGTCAGCTGGCGGCAGCCCCTCATGACGGCGAGCTGCGGCTGCCAGCAGCTGGCACTATGCCATAGGGCAAAGAGGCCTTCTGGCCGGAAAGGAGGGGGGGAGCAGTCAGCTGGCAGCAGCCCCTCATGACGGCGAGCTGCGGCTGCCAGCAGCTGGCACTCTGCCATAGGGCAACGAGGCTCGCTGGCTGGAAGGAGGTGGGGAGCAGTCAGCTGGCGGCAGTCCCTCATGGCGGCGAGTTGCGGCTGTTAGCAGCTGGCACTCTGCCATAGGGCAACGAGGCCTGCTGGCCGGAAAGGAGGGGGGAGCAGTCAGCTGGCGGCAGCCCCTCATGACGGCGAGCTGCGGCTGCCAGGAGCTGGCACTCTGCCATAGGGCAAAAAGGTTCACTGGCCGGGGTGGAGGGTGGGAGCAGTCAGCTGGCGGCAGCCCCTCATGACGGCGAGCTGCGGCTGCCAGGAGCTGGCACTCTGCCATATGGCGACGAGGTTCACTGGCCGGGAAGGAGGGGGGGAGCAGTCAGCTGGCGGCAGCCCCTAATGACGGCGAACTGCGGCTGCCAGGAGCTGGCACTCTGCCATAGGGCGACGAGGCTCGCTGGCCGGAAGGAGGGGGGGAGCAGTCAGCTGGCGGCAGTCCCTCATGGCGGCGAGCTGCGGCTGCCAGGAGCTGGCACTCTGCCATAGGGCAACGAGGCTCGCTGGCCGGAAGGAGGGGGGGAGCAGACAGCTGGCGGCAGCACCTCATGAGGGCAAGCTGCGGCTGCCAGGAGCTGGCACTCTGCCATAGGGCGACGAGGCTCGCTGACCGGAAGGAGGAGGGAGCAGTCAGCTGGCGGCAGCCCCTCATGGCGGCGAGCTGCGGCTGCCAGCAGCTGGCACTCTGCAATAGGGCGACGAGGCTCGCTGGCCGGAAGGAAGGGGGGAGCAGTCAGCTGGCGGCAGTCCCTCATGGCGGCGAGCTGCGGCTGCCAGGAGATGGCACTCTGCCATAGGGCAACGAGGCTCGCTGGCCGGAAGAAGGGGGGGAGCAGTTAGCTGGCGGCAGCCCCTCATGGCGGCGAGCTGCGGCTGCCAGCAGCTGGCACTATGCCATAGGGCAAAGAGGCCTTCTGGCCGGAAAGGAGGGGGGGAGCAGTCAGCTGGCGGCAGCCACTCATGACGGCAAGCTGCGGCTGCCAGCAGCTGGCACTCTGCCATAGGGCAACGAGGCCTGCTGGCCGGAAAGGAGGGGCGGATCAGTCAGCTGGCGGCAGCCCCTCATGGCGGCGAGCTGCGGCTGCCAGCAGCTGGCACTCTGCCATAGGGCAACGAGGCCTGCTGGCCGGAAAGGAGGGGGGGAGCAGTCAGCTGGCGGCAGCCCCTCATGACGGCGAGCTGCGGCTGCCAGGAGCTGGCACTCTGCCATAGGGCAACGAGGTTCACTGGCCGGGAAGGAGGGGGGGAGCAGTCAGCTGGCGGCAGCCCCTCATGACGGCGAGCTGTGGCTGCCAGCAGCTGGCACTCTGCCATAGGGCAACGAGGCCTTCTGGCCGGAAAGGAGGGGGGGAGCAGTCAGCTGGCGGCAGCCCCTCATGACGGCGAGCTGCGGCTGCCAGGAGCTGGCACTCTGCCATAGGGCAACGAGGCTCGCTGGCCGGAAGGAGGGGGGAGCAGTCAGCTGGCGGCAGCCCCTCATGACGGCGAGCTGCGGCTGCCAGCAGCTGGCACTCTGCCATAGGGCAACGAGGCTCGCTGGCTGGAAGGAGGGGGGGAGCAGTCAGCTGGCGGCAGCCCCTCATGACGGCGAGCTGCGGCTGCCAGCAGCTGGCACTCTGCCATAGGGCAACGAGGCCTGCTGGCCGGAAAGGAGGGGCGGATCAGTCAGCTGGCGGCAGCCCCTCATGGCGGCGAGCTGCGGCTGCCAGCATCTGGCACTCTGCCATAGGGCAACGAGGCCTGCTGGCCGGAAAGGAGGGGGGGAGCAGTCAGCTGGCGGCAGCCCCTCATGACGGCGAGCTGCGGCTGCCAGCAGCTGGCACTCTGCCATAGGGCAACGAGGCTCGCTGGCTGGAAGGAGGGGGGGAGCAGTCAGCTGGCGGCAGCCCCTCATGACGGCGAGCTGCGGCTGCCAGGAGCTGGCACTCTGCCATAGGGCAACGAGGTTCACTGGCCGGGAAGGAGGGGGGGAGCAGTCAGCTGGCGGCAGCCCCTCATGACGGCGAGCTGTGGCTGCCAGCAGCTGGCACTCTGCCATAGGGCAACGAGGCCTGCTGGCCGGAAAGGAGGGGGGGAGCAGTCAGCTGGCGGCAGCCCCTCATGACGGCGAGCTGCGGCTGCCAGGAGCTGGCACTCTGCCATAGGGCAACGAGGCTCGCTGGCCGGAAGGAGGGGGGAGCAGTCAGCTGGCGGCAGCCCCTCAAGACGGCGAGCTGCGGCTGCCAGCAGCTGGCACTCTGCCATAGGGCAACGAGGCTCGCTGGCTGGAAGGAGGGGGGGAGCAGTCAGCTGGCGGCAGCCCCTCATGACGGCGAGCTGCGGCTGCCAGCAGCTGGCACTCTGCCATAGGGCAACGAGGCCTGCTGGCCGGAAAGGAGGGGCGGATCAGTCAGCTGGCGGCAGCCCCTCATGGCGGCGAGCTGCGGCTGCCAGCATCTGGCACTCTGCCATAGGGCAACGAGGCCTGCTGGCCGGAAAGGAGGGGGGGAGCAGTCAGCTGGCGGCAGCCCCTCATGACGGCGAGCTGCGGCTGCCAGGAGCTGGCACTCTGCCATAGGGCAACGAGGTTCACTGGCCGGGAAGGAGGGGGGGAGCAGTCAGCTGGCGGCAGCCCCTCATGACGGCGAGCTGTGGCTGCCAGCAGCTGGCACTCTGCCATAGGGCAACGAGGCCTGCTGGCCGGAAAGGAGGGGGGGAGCAGTCAGCTGGCGGCAGCCCCTCATGACGGCGAGCTGCGGCTGCCTGGAGCTGGCACTCTGCCATAGGGCAACGAGGCTCGCTGTCCGGATGGAGGGGGGGAGCAGTCAGCTGGCGGCAGCCCCTCATGACAGCGAGCTGCGGCTGCCAGCAGCTGGCACTCTGCCATAGGGCAACGAGGCTCGCTGGCTGGAAGGAGGGGGGGAGCAGTCAGCTGGCGGCAGCCCCTCATGACGGCGAGCTGCGGCTGCCAGCAGCTGGCACTATGCCATTGGGCAAAGAGACCTTCTGGCCGGAAAGGAGGGGGGGGAGAAGTCAGCTGGCAGCAGCCCCTCATGACGGCGAGCTGCGGCTGCCAGCAGCTGGCACTCTGCCATAGGGCAACGAGGCTCGCTGGCTGGAAGGAGGTGGGGAGCAGTCAGCTGGCGGCAGTCCCTCATGGCGGCGAGTTGCGGCTGTTAGCAGCTGGCACTCTGCCATAGGGCAACGAGGCCTGCTGGCCGGAAAGGAGGGGGGAGCAGTCAGCTGGCGGCAGCCCCTCATGACGGCGAGCTGCGGCTGCCAGGAGCTGGCACTCTGCCATAGGGCAAAAAGGTTCACTGGCCGGGGTGGAGGGTGGGAGCAGTCAGCTGGCGGCAGCCCCTCATGACGGCGAGCTGCGGCTGCCAGGAGCTGGCACTCTGCCATATGGCGACGAGGTTCACTGGCCGGGAAGGAGGGGGGGAGCAGTCAGCTGGCGGCAGCCCCTAATGACGGCGAACTGCGGCTGCCAGGAGCTGGCACTCTGCCATAGGGCGACGAGGCTCGCTGGCCGGAAGGAGGGGGGGAGCAGTCAGCTGGCGGCAGTCCCTCATGGCGGCGAGCTGCGGCTGCCAGGAGCTGGCACTCTGCCATAGGGCAACGAGGCTCGCTGGCCGGAAGGAGGGGGGGAGCAGACAGCTGGCGGCAGCACCTCATGAGGGCAAGCTGCGGCTGCCAGGAGCTGGCACTCTGCCATAGGGCGACGAGGCTCGCTGACCGGAAGGAGGAGGGAGCAGTCAGCTGGCGGCAGCCCCTCATGGCGGCGAGCTGCGGCTGCCAGCAGCTGGCACTCTGCAATAGGGCGACGAGGCTCGCTGGCCGGAAGGAAGGGGGGAGCAGTCAGCTGGCGGCAGTCCCTCATGGCGGCGAGCTGCGGCTGCCAGGAGATGGCACTCTGCCATAGGGCAACGAGGCTCGCTGGCCGGAAGAAGGGGGGGAGCAGTTAGCTGGCGGCAGCCCCTCATGGCGGCGAGCTGCGGCTGCCAGCAGCTGGCACTATGCCATAGGGCAAAGAGGCCTTCTGGCCGGAAAGGAGGGGGGGAGCAGTCAGCTGGCGGCAGCCACTCATGACGGCAAGCTGCGGCTGCCAGCAGCTGGCACTCTGCCATAGGGCAACGAGGCCTGCTGGCCGGAAAGGAGGGGCGGATCAGTCAGCTGGCGGCAGCCCCTCATGGCGGCGAGCTGCGGCTGCCAGCAGCTGGCACTCTGCCATAGGGCAACGAGGCCTGCTGGCCGGAAAGGAGGGGGGGAGCAGTCAGCTGGCGGCAGCCCCTCATGACGGCGAGCTGCGGCTGCCAGGAGCTGGCACTCTGCCATAGGGCAACGAGGTTCACTGGCCGGGAAGGAGGGGGGGAGCAGTCAGCTGGCGGCAGCCCCTCATGACGGCGAGCTGTGGCTGCCAGCAGCTGGCACTCTGCCATAGGGCAACGAGGCCTTCTGGCCGGAAAGGAGGGGGGGAGCAGTCAGCTGGCGGCAGCCCCTCATGACGGCGAGCTGCGGCTGCCAGGAGCTGGCACTCTGCCATAGGGCAACGAGGCTCGCTGGCCGGAAGGAGGGGGGAGCAGTCAGCTGGCGGCAGCCCCTCATGACGGCGAGCTGCGGCTGCCAGCAGCTGGCACTCTGCCATAGGGCAACGAGGCTCGCTGGCTGGAAGGAGGGGGGGAGCAGTCAGCTGGCGGCAGCCCCTCATGACGGCGAGCTGCGGCTGCCAGCAGCTGGCACTCTGCCATAGGGCAACGAGGCCTGCTGGCCGGAAAGGAGGGGCGGATCAGTCAGCTGGCGGCAGCCCCTCATGGCGGCGAGCTGCGGCTGCCAGCATCTGGCACTCTGCCATAGGGCAACGAGGCCTGCTGGCCGGAAAGGAGGGGGGGAGCAGTCAGCTGGCGGCAGCCCCTCATGACGGCGAGCTGCGGCTGCCAGCAGCTGGCACTCTGCCATAGGGCAACGAGGCTCGCTGGCTGGAAGGAGGGGGGGAGCAGTCAGCTGGCGGCAGCCCCTCATGACGGCGAGCTGCGGCTGCCAGGAGCTGGCACTCTGCCATAGGGCAACGAGGTTCACTGGCCGGGAAGGAGGGGGGGAGCAGTCAGCTGGCGGCAGCCCCTCATGACGGCGAGCTGTGGCTGCCAGCAGCTGGCACTCTGCCATAGGGCAACGAGGCCTGCTGGCCGGAAAGGAGGGGGGGAGCAGTCAGCTGGCGGCAGCCCCTCATGACGGCGAGCTGCGGCTGCCAGGAGCTGGCACTCTGCCATAGGGCAACGAGGCTCGCTGGCCGGAAGGAGGGGGGAGCAGTCAGCTGGCGGCAGCCCCTCAAGACGGCGAGCTGCGGCTGCCAGCAGCTGGCACTCTGCCATAGGGCAACGAGGCTCGCTGGCTGGAAGGAGGGGGGGAGCAGTCAGCTGGCGGCAGCCCCTCATGACGGCGAGCTGCGGCTGCCAGCAGCTGGCACTCTGCCATAGGGCAACGAGGCCTGCTGGCCGGAAAGGAGGGGCGGATCAGTCAGCTGGCGGCAGCCCCTCATGGCGGCGAGCTGCGGCTGCCAGCATCTGGCACTCTGCCATAGGGCAACGAGGCCTGCTGGCCGGAAAGGAGGGGGGGAGCAGTCAGCTGGCGGCAGCCCCTCATGACGGCGAGCTGCGGCTGCCAGGAGCTGGCACTCTGCCATAGGGCAACGAGGTTCACTGGCCGGGAAGGAGGGGGGGAGCAGTCAGCTGGCGGCAGCCCCTCATGACGGCGAGCTGTGGCTGCCAGCAGCTGGCACTCTGCCATAGGGCAACGAGGCCTGCTGGCCGGAAAGGAGGGGGGGAGCAGTCAGCTGGCGGCAGCCCCTCATGACGGCGAGCTGCGGCTGCCTGGAGCTGGCACTCTGCCATAGGGCAACGAGGCTCGCTGTCCGGATGGAGGGGGGGAGCAGTCAGCTGGCGGCAGCCCCTCATGACAGCGAGCTGCGGCTGCCAGCAGCTGGCACTCTGCCATAGGGCAACGAGGCTCGCTGGCTGGAAGGAGGGGGGGAGCAGTCAGCTGGCGGCAGCCCCTCATGACGGCGAGCTGCGGCTGCCAGCAGCTGGCACTATGCCATTGGGCAAAGAGACCTTCTGGCCGGAAAGGAGGGGGGGGAGAAGTCAGCTGGCAGCAGCCCCTCATGACGGCGAGCTGCGGCTGCCAGCAGCTGGCACTCTGCCATAGGGCAACGAGGCTCGCTGGCTGGAAGGAGGTGGGGAGCAGTCAGCTGGCGGCAGTCCCTCATGGCGGCGAGTTGCGGCTGTTAGCAGCTGGCACTCTGCCATAGGGCAACGAGGCCTGCTGGCCGGAAAGGAGGGGGGGAGCATTTAGCTGGGGGCAGCCCCTCATGACGGCGATCTGCGGCTGCCAGGAGCTGGCACTCTGCCATAGGGCAAAAAGGTTCACTGGCCGGGGTGGAGGGTGGGAGCAGTCAGCTGGCGGCAGCCCCTCATGACGGCGAGCTGCGGCTGCCAGGAGCTGGCACTCTGCCATAGGGCGACGAGGTTCACTGGCCGGGAAGGAGGGGGGTAGCAGTCAGCTGGCGGCAGCCCCTTATGACGGCGAACTGCGGCTGCCAGGAGCTGGCACTCTGCCATAGGGCGACGAGGCTCGCTGGCCGGGAAGGGGAGGGGGAGCAGTCAGCTGGCGGCAGCCCCTCATGACGGCGAGCTGCGGCTGCCAGGAGCTGGCACTCTGCCATAGGGCGACGAGGCTCGCTGGCCGGGAAGGAGGGGGGGAGCAGTCAGCTGGCGGCAGCCCCTCATGACGGCGAGCTGCGGCTGCCATCAGCTGGCACTCTGCCATAGGGCGACAAAGCTCGCTGGCCGGAGGTAGGGATGGAACAGTCAGCTGGCGGCAGCCCCTCATGGCGGCGAGCTGCGGCTGCCAGCAGCTGGCACTCTGCCATAGGGCAACGAGGCTCGATGGCCGGAAGGAGGGGGGGAGCAGTCAGCTAGCGGCAGCCCCTCATGGCGGCGAGCTGCGGCTGCCAGCAGCTGGCACTCTGCCATAGGGCGACGAGGCTCGCTGGCCGGAAAGGAGGGGGGGAGCAGTCAGCTGGCGGCAGCCCCACATGACGGCGAACTGCGGCTGCAAGGAGCTGGCACTCTGCGATAAGGCGACGAGGCTCGCTGGCCGTGAAGGAGGGGGGGAGCAGTCAGCTGGCGGTAACCCCTCATGACGGCGAGCTGCGGCTGCCAGGAGCTGGCACTCTTCCATAGGGCGACGAGGTTCACTGGCCGTGAAGAAGTGGGGGAGCAGTCAGCTGGCGGCAGCCCCTCATGGCGGCGAGCTGCGGCTGCCATCAGCAGGCACTCTGCCATATGGCGACGAGTTTCACTGGCCGTGAAGGAGGGGGGGAGCATTTAGCTGGCGGCAGACCCTCATGACGGCGAGCTGCGGATGCCAGGAGCTGGCACTCTGCGATAGGGCGACGAGGCTCGCTGGCCGTGAAGGAGGGGGGGAGCAGTCAGCTGGCGGTAACCCCTCATGACGGCGAGTTGCGGCTGCCAGGAGATGGCACTCTGCCAAAGGGCAACGAGGTTCACTGGCCGTAAAGGGGGGGGGAGCAGTCAGCTGGCGGTAGCCCCTCATGACGGCGAGCTGCGGCTGCCAGGAGCTGGCACTCTGCCATAGGGCGACGAGTTTCACTGGCCGGGAAGGAGGAGGGGAGCAGTCAGAGGCGGCAGCCCCTCATTGCGGCAAGCTGCGGCTGCCAGGAGCTGGCACTCTGCCATAGGGCGACGAGGCTCGCTGGCCGGAAGGAGGGGGGGAGCAGTCAGCTGGCGGCAGTCCCTCATGGCGGCGAGCTGCGGCTGCCAGGAGCTGGCACTCTGCCATAGGGCAACGAGGCTCGCTGGCCGGAAGGAGGGGGGGAGCAGACAGCTGGCGGCAGCCCCTCATGAGGGCAAGCTGCGGCTGCCAGGAGCTGGCACTCTGCCATAGGGCGACGAGGCTCGCTGGCCGGAAGGAGGGGGGAGCAGTCAGCTGGCGGCAGCCCCTCATGGCGGCGAGCTGCGGCTGCCAGCAGCTGGCACTCTGCCATAGGGCGACGAGGCTCGCTGTTCGGAAGGAAGGGGGGAGCAGTCAGCTGGCGGCAGTCCCTCATGGCGGCGAGCTGCGGCTGCCAGGAGCTGGCACTCTGCCATAGGGCAACGAGGCTCGCTGGCCGGAAGAAGGGGGGGAGCAGTTAGCTGGCGGCAGCCCCTCATGGCGGCGAGCTGCGGCTGCCAGCAGCTGGCACTATGCCATAGGGCAAAGAGGCCTTCTGGCCGGAAAGGAGGGGGGGAGCAGTCAGCTGGCGGCAGCCCCTCATGACGGCGAGCTGCGGCTGCCAGGAGCTGGCACTCTGCCATAGGGCAACAAAGCTCGCTGGCCGGAAGGAGGGGGGGAACAGTCAGCTGGCGGCAGCCCCTCATGACGGCGAGCTGCGGCTGCCACAGATGGCACTCTGCCATAGGGCAACGAGGCTCGCTGGCTGGAAGGAGGGGGGGAGCAGTCAGCTGGCGGCAGCCCCTCATGACGGCGAGCTGCGGCTGCCAGCAGCTGGCACTATGCCATAGGGCAAAGAGGCCTTCTGGCCGGAAAGGAGGGGGGGAGCAGTCAGCTGGCAGCAGCCCCTCATGACGGCGAGCTGCGGCTGCCAGCAGCTGGCACTCTGCCATAGGGCAACGAGGCTCGCTGGCTGGAAGGAGGTGGGGAGCAGTCAGCTGGCGGCAGTCCCTCATGGCGGCGAGTTGCGGCTGTTAGCAGCTGGCACTCTGCCATAGGGCAACGAGGCCTGCTGGCCGGAAAGGAGGGGGGGAGCATTTAGCTGGCGGCAGCCCCTCATGACGGCGATCTGCGGCTGCCAGGAGCTGGCACTCTGCCATAGGGCAAAAAGGTTCACTGGCCGGGGTGGAGGGTGGGAGCAGTCAGCTGGCGGCAACCCCTCATGACGGCGAGCTGCGGCTGCCAGGAGCTGGCACTCTGCCATAGGGCGACGAGGTTCACTGGCCGGGAAGGAGGGGGGTAGCAGTCAGCTGGCGGCAGCCCCTTATGACGGCGAACTGCGGCTGCCAGGAGCTGGCACTCTGCCATAGGGCGACGAGGCTCGCTGGCCGGGAAGGGGAGGGGGAGCAGTCAGCTGGCGGCAGCCCCTCATGACGGCGAGCTGCGGCTGCCAGGAGCTGGCACTCTGCCATAGGGCGACGAGGCTCGCTGGCCGGGAAGGAGGGGGGGAGCAGTCAGCTGGCGGCAGCCCCTCATGACGGCGAGCTGCGGCTGCCATCAGCTGGCACTCTGCCATAGGGCGACAAAGCTCGCTGGCCGGAAGTAGGGGAGGAACAGTCAGCTGGCGGCAGCCCCTCATGGCGGCGAGCTGCGGCTGCCAGCAGCTGGCACTCTGCCATAGGGCAACGAGGCTCGATGGCCGGAGGAGGGAGGGAGCAGTCAGCTAGCGGCAGCCCCTCATGGCGGCGAGCTGCGGCTGCCAGCAGCTGGCACTCTGCCATAGGGCGACGAGGCTCGCTGGCCGGAAAGGAGGGGGGGAGCAGTCAGCTGGCGGCAGCCCCACATGACGGCGAACTGCGGCTGCAAGGAGCTGGCACTCTGCGATAAGGCGACGAGGCTCGCTGGCCGTGAAGGAGGGGGGTAGCAGTCAGCTGGCGGTAACCCCTCATGACGGCGAGCTGCGGCTGCCAGGAGCTGGCACTCTTCCATAGGGCGACGAGGTTCACTGGCCGTGAAGGAGTGGGGGAGCAGTCAGCTGGCGGCAGCCCCTCATGGCGGCGAGCTGCGGCTGCCATCAGCAGGCACTCTGCCATATTGCGACGAGTTTCACTGGTCGTGAAGGAGGGGGGGAGCATTTAGCTGGCGGCAGACCCTCATGACGGCGAGCTGCGGATGCCAGGAGCTGGCACTCTGCGATAGGGCGACGAGGTTCGCTGGCCGTGAAGGAGGGGGGGAGCAGTCAGCTGGCGGTAACCCCTCATGACGGCGAGCTGCGGCTGCCAGGAGATGGCACTCTGCCAAAGGGCAACGAGGTTCACTGGCCGTAAAGGGGGGGGAGCAGTCAGCTGGCGGTAGCCCCTCATGACGGCGAGCTGCGGCTGCCAGGAGCTGGCACTCTGCCATAGGGCGACGAGTTTCACTGGCCGGGAAGGAGGAGGGGAGCAGTCAGAGGCGGCAGCCCCTCATTGCGGCAAGCTGCGGCTGCCAGGAGCTGGCACTCTGCCATAGGGCGACGAGGCTCGCTGGCCGGAAGGAGGGGGGGAGCAGTCAGCTGGCGGCAGTCCCTGATGGCGGCGAGCTGCGGCTGCCAGGAGCTGGCACTCTGCCATAGGGCAACGAGGCTCGCTGGCCGGAAGGAGGGGGGGAGCAGACAGCTGGCGGCAGCCCCTCATGAGGGCAAGCTGCGGCTGCCAGGAGCTGGCACTCTGCCATAGGGCGACGAGGCTCGCTGGCCGGAAGGAGGGGGGAGCAGTCAGCTGGCGGCAGCCCCTCATGGCGGCGAGCTGCGGCTGCCAGCAGCTGGCACTCTGCCATAGGGCGACGAGGCTCGCTGGCCGGAAGGAAGGGGGGAGCAGTCAGCTGGCGGCAGTCCCTCATGGCGGCGAGCTGCGGCTGCCAGGAGCTGGCACTCTGCCATAGGGCAACGAGGCTCGCTGGCCGGAAGAAGGGGGGGAGCAGTTAGCTGGCGGCAGCCCCTCATGGCGGCGAGCTGCGGCTGCCAGCAGCTGGCACTCTGCCATAGGGCAAAGAGGCCTTCTGGCCGGAAAGGAGGGGGGGAGCAGTCAGCTGGCGGCAGCCACTCATGACGGCTAGCTGCGGCTGCCAGCAGCTGGCACTCTGCCATAGGGCAACGAGGCCTGCTGGCCGGAAAGGAGGGGCGGATCAGTCAGCTGGCGGCAGCCCCTCATGGCGGCGAGCTGCGGCTGCCAGCAGCTGGCACACTGCCATAGGGCAACGAGGCCTGCTGGCCGGAAAGAGGGGGGGGAGCAGTCAGCTGGCGGCAGCCCCTCATGACGGCGAGCTGTGGCTGCCAGCAGCTGGCACTCTGCCATAGGGCAAGGAGGCCTGCTGGCCAGAAAGGAGAGGGGGAGCAGTCAGCTGGCGGCAGCCCCTCATGACGGCGAGCTGCGGCTGCCAGGAGCTGGCACTCTGCCATAGGGCAACGAGGCTCGCTGGCCGGAAGAAGGGGGGGAGCAGTTAGCTGGCGGCAGCCCCTCATGGCGGCGAGCTGCGGCTGCCAGCAGCTGGCACTATGCCATAGGGCAAAGAGGCCTTCTGGCCGGAAAGGAGGGGGGGAGCAGTCAGCTGGCGGCAGCCACTCATGACGGCTAGCTGCGGCTGCCAGCAGCTGGCACTCTGCCATAGGGCAACGAGGCCTGCTGGCCGGAAAGGAGGGGCGGATCAGTCAGCTGGCGGCAGCCCCTCATGGCGGCGAGCTGCGGCTGCCAGCAGCTGGCACACTGCCATAGGGCAACGAGGTTCACTGGCCTGGAAGGAGGGGGGGAGCAGTCAGCTTAAGGCAGCCCCTCATGACGGCGAGCTGTGGCTGCCAGCAGCTGGCACTCTGCCATAGGGCAAGGAGGCCTGCTGGCCAGAAAGGAGAGGGGGAGCAGTCAGCTGGCGGCAGCCCCTCATGACGGCGAGCTGCGGCTGCCAGGAGCTGGCACTCTGCCATAGGGCAACGAGGCTCGCTGGCCGGAAGGAGGGGGGGAACAGTCAGCTGGCGGCAGCCCCTCATGACGGCGAGCTGCGGCTGCCAGCAGATGGCACTCTGCCATAGGGCAACGAGGCTCGCTGGCTGGAAGGAGGGGGGGAGCAGTCAGCTGGCGGCAGCCCCTCATGACGGCGAGCTGCGGCTGCCAGCAGCTGGCACTATGCCATAGGGCAAAGAGGCCTTCTGGCCGGAAAGGAGGGGGGGGAGCAGTCAGCTGGCAGCAGCCCCTCATGACGGCGAGCTGCGGCTGCCAGCAGCTGGCACTCTGCCATAGGGCAACGAGGCTCGCAGGCTGGAAGTAGGTGGGGAGCAGTCAGCTGGCGGCAGTCCCTCATGGCGGCGAGTTGCGGCTGTAAGCAGCTGGCACTCTGCCAAAGGGCAACGAGGCCTGCTGGCCGGAAAGGAGGGGGGGAGCAGTCAGCTGGCGGCAGCCCCTCATGACGGCGAGCTGCGGCTGCCAGGAGCTGGCACTCTGCCATAGGGCAACGAGGCTCGCTGACCGGAAGGAGGGGGGGAGCAGTCAGCTGGCGGCAGCCCCTCATGACGGCGAGCTGCGGCTGCCAGCAGCTGGCACTCTGCCATAGGGCAACGAGGCTCGCTGGCTGGAAGGAGGGGGGGAGCAGACAGCTGGCGGCATTCCCTCATGACGGTGAGCTGCGGCTGCCAGCAGCTGGCACTATGCCATAGGGCAAAGAGGCCTTCTGGCCGGAAAGCGGGGGGGGGAGCAGTCAGCTGGCAGCAGCCCCTCATGACGGCGAGCTGCGGCTGCCAGCAGCTGGCACTCTGTCATAGGGCAACGAGGCTCGCTGGCTGGAAGGAGGTGGGGAGCAGTCAGCTGGCGGCAGCCCCTCATGGCGGCGAGTTGCGGCTGCCAGGAGCTGGCACTCTGCCATAGGGCAAAAAGGTTCACTGGCCGGGGTGGAGGGTGGGAGCAGTCAGCTGGCGGCAGCCCCTCATGACGGCGAGCTGCGGCTGCCAGGAGCTGGCACTCTGCCATAGGGCGACGAGGTTCACTGGCCGGGAAGGAGGGGGGGAGCAGTCAGCTGGCGGAAGCCCCTTATGACGGCGAACTGCGGCTGCCAGGAGCTGGCACTCTGCCATAGGGCGACGAGGCTCGCTGGCCGGGAAGGGGGGGGGGGAGCAGTCAGCTGGCGGCAGCCCCTCATGACGGCGAGCTGCGGCTGCCAGGAGCTGGCACTCTGCCATAGGGCGACGAGGCTCGCTGGCCCGGAAAGGGGGGGGGGGGGGAACAGTCAGCTGGCGGCAGCCCCTCATGACGGCGAGCTGCGGCTGCCAGGAGCTGGCACTCTGCCATAGGGCGACGAGGCTCGCTGGCCGGGAAGGAGGGGGGGAGCAGTCAGCTGGCGGCAATCCCTCATGACGGCGAGCTGCGGCTGCCATCAGCTGGCACTCTGCCATAGGGCGACAAAGCTCGCTGGCCGGAAGTAGGGAAGGAACAGTCAGCTGGCGGCAGCCCCTCATGGCGGCGAGCTGCGGCTGCCAGCAGCTGGCACTCTGCCATAGGGCAACGAGGCTCGAATGCCGGATGGAGGGGGGAGCAGTCAGCTAGCGGCAGCCCCTCATGGCGGCGAGCTGCGGCTGCCAGCAGCTGGCACTCTGCCATAGGGCGACGAGGCTCGCTGGCCGGAAAGGAGGGGGGGAGCAGTCAGCTGGCGGCAGCCCCACATGACGGCGAAATGCGGCTGCCAGGAGCTGGCACACTGCCATAGGGCGACGAGGCTCGCTGGCCGTGAAGGAGGGGGGGAGCAGTCAGCTGGCGGCAGCCCCTCATGACGGCGAGCTGCGGCTGCCAGGAGCTGGCACTGCCATAGGGCGGCGAGGCTCGCTGGCCAGGAAGGAGGGGGGGAGCAGTCAGCTGGCGGCAGCCACTAATGACGGCGAGCTGCGGCTGCAAGGAGCTGGCACTCTGCCATATGGCAACGAGTTTCACTGGCAGTGAAGTAGGGGGGGGAGCATTCAGCTTGCGGCAGCCCCTAATGACGGCGAGCTGCGGCTGCAAGGAGCTGGCACTCTGCGATAAGGCGACGAGGCTCGCTGGCCTTGAAGGAGGGGGGGAGCAGTCAGCTGGCGGTAACCCCTCATGACGGCGAGCTGCGGCTGCCAGGAGCTGGCACTCTTCCATAGGGCGACAAGGTTCAATGGCCGTGAAGGAGTGGGGGAGCAGTCAGCTGGCGGCAGCCCCTCATGGCGGCGAACTGCGGCTGCCATCAGCAGGCACTCTGCCATATGGCGACGAGTTTCACTGGCCGTGAAGAAGGGGGGGAGCATTTAGCTGGCGGCAGCCCCTCTTGACGGCGAGCTGCGGATGCCAGGAGCTGGCACTCTGCGATAGGGCGACGAGGCTCACTGGCCGTGAAGGAGTGGGGGAGCAGTCAGCTGGCGGCAGCCCCTCATGGCGGCGAGCTGCGGCTGCCATCAGCAGGCACTCTGCCATATGGCGACGAGTTTCACTGGCCGTGAAGGAGGGGGGGAGCATTTAGCTGGCGGCAGACCCTCATGACGGCGAGCTGCGGATGCCAGGAGCTGGCACTCTGCGATAGGGCGACGAGGCTCGCTGGCCGTGAAGGAGGGGGGGAGCAGTCAGCTGGCGGTAACCCCTCATGACGGCGAGTTGCGGCTGCCAGGAGATGGCACTCTGCCAAAGGGCAACGAGGTTCACTGGCCGTAAAGGGGGGGGGGGAGCAGTCAGCTGGCGGTAGCCCCTCATGACGGCGAGCTGCGGCTGCCAGGAGCTGGCACTCTGCCATAGGGCGACGAGTTTCACTGGCCGGGAAGGAGGAGGGGAGCAGTCAGAGGCGGCAGCCCCTCATTGCGGCAAGCTGCGGCTGCCAGGAGCTGGCACTCTGCCATAGGGCGACGAGGCTCGCTGGCCGGAAGGAGGGGGGGAGCAGTCAGCTGGCGGCAGTCCCTCATGGCGGCGAGCTGCGGCTGCCAGGAGCTGGCACTCTGCCATAGGGCAACGAGGCTCGCTGGCCGGAAGGAGGGGGGGAGCAGACAGCTGGCGGCAGCCCCTCATGAGGGCAAGCTGCGGCTGCCAGGAGCTGGCACTCTGCCATAGGGCGACGAGGCTCGCTGGCCGGAAGGAGGGGGGAGCAGTCAGCTGGCGGCAGCCCCTCATGGCGGCGAGCTGCGGCTGCCAGCAGCTGGCACTCTGCCATAGGGCGACGAGGCTCGCTGTTCGGAAGGAAGGGGGGAGCAGTCAGCTGGCGGCAGTCCCTCATGGCGGCGAGCTGCGGCTGCCAGGAGCTGGCACTCTGCCATAGGGCAACGAGGCTCGCTGGCCGGAAGAAGGGGGGGAGCAGTTAGCTGGCGGCAGCCCCTCATGGCGGCGAGCTGCGGCTGCCAGCAGCTGGCACTATGCCATAGGGCAAAGAGGCCTTCTGGCCGGAAAGGAGGGGGGGAGCAGTCAGCTGGCGGCAGCCCCTCATGACGGCGAGCTGCGGCTGCCAGGAGCTGGCACTCTGCCATAGGGCAACGAGGCTCGCTGGCCGGAAGGAGGGGGGGAGCAGTCAGCTGGCGGCAGCCCCTCATGACGGCGAGCTGCGGCTGCCATCAGCTGGCACACTGCCATAGGGCAACGAGGCTCGCTGGCCGGAAGAAGGGGGGGAGCAGTTAGCTGGCGGCAGCCCCTCATGGCGGCGAGCTGCGGCTGCCAGCAGCTGGCACTATGCCATAGGGCAAAGAGGCCTTCTGGCCGGAAAGGAGGGGGGGAGCAGTCAGCTGGCGGCAGCCACTCATGACGGCTAGCTGCGGCTGCCAGCAGCTGGCACTCTGCCATAGGGCAACGAGGCCTGCTGGCCGGAAAGGAGGGGCGGATCAGTCAGCTGGCGGCAGCCCCTCATGGCGGCGAGCTGCGGCTGCCAGCAGCTGGCACACTGCCATAGGGCAACGAGGTTCACTGGCCTGGAAGGAGGGGGGGAGCAGTCAGCTTAAGGCAGCCCCTCATGACGGCGAGCTGTGGCTGCCAGCAGCTGGCACTCTGCCATAGGGCAAGGAGGCCTGCTGGCCAGAAAGGAGAGGGGGAGCAGTCAGCTGGCGGCAGCCCCTCATGACGGCGAGCTGCGGCTGCCAGGAGCTGGCACTCTGCCATAGGGCAACGAGGCTCGCTGGCCGGAAGGAGGGGGGGAACAGTCAGCTGGCGGCAGCCCCTCATGACGGCGAGCTGCGGCTGCCAGCAGATGGCACTCTGCCATAGGGCAACGAGGCTCGCTGGCTGGAAGGAGGGGGGGAGCAGTCAGCTGGCGGCAGCCCCTCATGACGGCGAGCTGCGGCTGCCAGCAGCTGGCACTATGCCATAGGGCAAAGAGGCCTTCTGGCCGGAAAGGAGGGGGGGGAGCAGTCAGCTGGCAGCAGCCCCTCATGACGGCGAGCTGCGGCTGCCAGCAGCTGGCACTCTGCCATAGGGCAACGAGGCTCGCAGGCTGGAAGTAGGTGGGGAGCAGTCAGCTGGCGGCAGTCCCTCATGGCGGCGAGTTGCGGCTGTAAGCAGCTGGCACTCTGCCAAAGGGCAACGAGGCCTGCTGGCCGGAAAGGAGGGGGGGAGCAGTCAGCTGGCGGCAGCCCCTCATGACGGCGAGCTGCGGCTGCCAGGAGCTGGCACTCTGCCATAGGGCAACGAGGCTCGCTGACCGGAAGGAGGGGGGGAGCAGTCAGCTGGCGGCAGCCCCTCATGACGGCGAGCTGCGGCTGCCAGCAGCTGGCACTCTGCCATAGGGCAACGAGGCTCGCTGGCTGGAAGGAGGGGGGGAGCAGACAGCTGGCGGCATTCCCTCATGACGGTGAGCTGCGGCTGCCAGCAGCTGGCACTATGCCATAGGGCAAAGAGGCCTTCTGGCCGGAAAGCGGGGGGGGGAGCAGTCAGCTGGCAGCAGCCCCTCATGACGGCGAGCTGCGGCTGCCAGCAGCTGGCACTCTGTCATAGGGCAACGAGGCTCGCTGGCTGGAAGGAGGTGGGGAGCAGTCAGCTGGCGGCAGCCCCTCATGGCGGCGAGTTGCGGCTGCCAGGAGCTGGCACTCTGCCATAGGGCAAAAAGGTTCACTGGCCGGGGTGGAGGGTGGGAGCAGTCAGCTGGCGGCAGCCCCTCATGACGGCGAGCTGCGGCTGCCAGGAGCTGGCACTCTGCCATAGGGCGACGAGGTTCACTGGCCGGGAAGGAGGGGGGGAGCAGTCAGCTGGCGGAAGCCCCTTATGACGGCGAACTGCGGCTGCCAGGAGCTGGCACTCTGCCATAGGGCGACGAGGCTCGCTGGCCGGGAAGGGGGGGGGGAGCAGTCAGCTGGCGGCAGCCCCTCATGACGGCGAGCTGCGGCTGCCAGGAGCTGGCACTCTGCCATAGGGCGACGAGGCTCGCTGGCCCGGAAAGGGGGGGGGGGGGGAACAGTCAGCTGGCGGCAGCCCCTCATGACGGCGAGCTGCGGCTGCCAGGAGCTGGCACTCTGCCATAGGGCGACGAGGCTCGCTGGCCGGGAAGGAGGGGGGGAGCAGTCAGCTGGCGGCAATCCCTCATGACGGCGAGCTGCGGCTGCCATCAGCTGGCACTCTGCCATAGGGCGACAAAGCTCGCTGGCCGGAAGTAGGGAAGGAACAGTCAGCTGGCGGCAGCCCCTCATGGCGGCGAGCTGCGGCTGCCAGCAGCTGGCACTCTGCCATAGGGCAACGAGGCTCGAATGCCGGATGGAGGGGGGAGCAGTCAGCTAGCGGCAGCCCCTCATGGCGGCGAGCTGCGGCTGCCAGCAGCTGGCACTCTGCCATAGGGCGACGAGGCTCGCTGGCCGGAAAGGAGGGGGGGAGCAGTCAGCTGGCGGCAGCCCCACATGACGGCGAAATGCGGCTGCCAGGAGCTGGCACACTGCCATAGGGCGACGAGGCTCGCTGGCCGTGAAGGAGGGGGGGAGCAGTCAGCTGGCGGCAGCCCCTCATGACGGCGAGCTGCGGCTGCCAGGAGCTGGCACTGCCATAGGGCGGCGAGGCTCGCTGGCCAGGAAGGAGGGGGGGAGCAGTCAGCTGGCGGCAGCCACTAATGACGGCGAGCTGCGGCTGCCATCAGCTGGCACTCTGCCATAGGGCGACGAGGCTCGCTGGCCGGGATGGAGGGGGGGAGCAGTCAGCTGGCGGCAGCCCCTCATGACGGCGAGCTGCGGCTGCCAGAAGCTGGCACTCTGCCATATAGCGACGAGTTTCCCTGGCCTTGAAGGAGGGGGGGAGCAGTCAGCTGGCGGCAGCCCCTCATGACGGAGAGCTGCGGCTGCAAGGAGCTGGCACTCTGCCATATGGCAACGAGTTTCACTGGCAGTGAAGTAGGGGGGGGAGCATTCAGCTTGCGGCAGCCCCTAATGACGGCGAGCTGCGGCTGCAAGGAGCTGGCACTCTGCGATAAGGCGACGAGGCTCGCTGGCCTTGAAGGAGGGGGGGAGCAGTCAGCTGGCGGTAACCCCTCATGACGGCGAGCTGCGGCTGCCAGGAGCTGGCACTCTTCCATAGGGCGACAAGGTTCAATGGCCGTGAAGGAGTGGGGGAGCAGTCAGCTGGCGGCAGCCCCTCATGGCGGCGAACTGCGGCTGCCATCAGCAGGCACTCTGCCATATGGCGACGAGTTTCACTGGCCGTGAAGAAGGGGGGGAGCATTTAGCTGGCGGCAGCCCCTCTTGACGGCGAGCTGCGGATGCCAGGAGCTGGCACTCTGCGATAGGGCGACGAGGCTCACTGGCCGTGAAGGAGTGGGGGAGCAGTCAGCTGGCGGCAGCCCCTCATGGCGGCGAGCTGCGGCTGCCATCAGCAGGCACTCTGCCATATGGCGACGAGTTTCACTGGCCGTGAAGGAGGGGGGGAGCATTTAGCTGGCGGCAGACCCTCATGACGGCGAGCTGCGGATGCCAGGAGCTGGCACTCTGCGATAGGGCGACGAGGCTCGCTGGCCGTGAAGGAGGGGGGGAGCAGTCAGCTGGCGGTAACCCCTCATGACGGCGAGTTGCGGCTGCCAGGAGATGGCACTCTGCCAAAGGGCAACGAGGTTCACTGGCCGTAAAGGGGGGGGGGAGCAGTCAGCTGGCGGTAGCCCCTCATGACGGCGAGCTGCGGCTGCCAGGAGCTGGCACTCTGCCATAGGGCGACGAGTTTCACTGGCCGGGAAGGAGGAGGGGAGCAGTCAGAGGCGGCAGCCCCTCATTGCGGCAAGCTGCGGCTGCCAGGAGCTGGCACTCTGCCATAGGGCGACGAGGCTCGCTGGCCGGAAGGAGGGGGGGAGCAGTCAGCTGGCGGCAGTCCCTCATGGCGGCGAGCTGCGGCTGCCAGGAGCTGGCACTCTGCCATAGGGCAACGAGGCTCGCTGGCCGGAAGGAGGGGGGGAGCAGACAGCTGGCGGCAGCCCCTCATGAGGGCAAGCTGCGGCTGCCAGGAGCTGGCACTCTGCCATAGGGCGACGAGGCTCGCTGGCCGGAAGGAGGGGGGAGCAGTCAGCTGGCGGCAGCCCCTCATGGCGGCGAGCTGCGGCTGCCAGCAGCTGGCACTCTGCCATAGGGCGACGAGGCTCGCTGTTCGGAAGGAAGGGGGGAGCAGTCAGCTGGCGGCAGTCCCTCATGGCGGCGAGCTGCGGCTGCCAGGAGCTGGCACTCTGCCATAGGGCAACGAGGCTCGCTGGCCGGAAGAAGGGGGGGAGCAGTTAGCTGGCGGCAGCCCCTCATGGCGGCGAGCTGCGGCTGCCAGCAGCTGGCACTATGCCATAGGGCAAAGAGGCCTTCTGGCCGGAAAGGAGGGGGGGAGCAGTCAGCTGGCGGCAGCCCCTCATGACGGCGAGCTGCGGCTGCCAGGAGCTGGCACTCTGCCATAGGGCAACGAGGCTCGCTGGCCGGAAGGAGGGGGGGAGCAGTCAGCTGGCGGCAGCCCCTCATGACGGCGAGCTGCGGCTGCCATCAGCTGGCACACTGCCATAGGGCGACGAGGCTCGCTGGCCGGAAAGGAGGGGGGGAGCAGTCAGCTGGCGGCAGCCCCTCATGACGGCAAGCTGCGGCTGCCATCAGCTGGCACTCTGCCATAGGGCGACGAGGCTCGCTGGCCGGAAAGGAAGGGGGGAGCAGTCAGCTGGCAGCAGCCCCTCATGGCGGCGAGCTGCGGCTGCCGGGAACTGTCACTCTGCCATAGGGCGACGAGGCTCGCTGGCCGGAAGGAGGGGGGGAGCAGTCAGCTGGCGGCAGTCCCTCATGACGGCGAGCTGCGGCTGCCAGGAGCTGGCACTCTGCCATAGGGCGACGAGGCTTGGTGGCCGGAAGGAGGGGGGGAGCAGTCAGCTGGCGGCAGCTTCTCATGACGGCGAGCTGCGGGTGCCATCAGCTGGCACTCTGCATTAGGGCGACGAGGCTCGCTGGCCGGAAAGGAGGGGGGGAGCAGTCAGCTGGCGGCAGCCCCTCATGGCTGCGAGCTGCGGCTGCCAGGAGCTGGCACTCTGCCATAGGGCGACGATGCTCGCAGGCCGGAAAGGAAGGGGGGAGCAGTCAGCTGGCGGCAGCCCCTCATGGCGGCGAGCTGCGGCTGCCAGAAGCTAGCACTCTGCCATAGGGCGACGAGGCTCGCTGGCCGAAAGGAGAGGGGGAGCAGTCAGCTGGCGGCAGTCCGTCATGACGGCGAGCTGCGGCTGCCAGGAGCTGGCACTCTGCCATAGGGCGACGAGGCTCGCTGGCTGGAAAGGAGGGGGGGAGCAGTCAGCTGGCGGCAGCCCCTCATGGCGGCGAGCTGCGGCTGCCAGGAGTTGGCACTCTGCCCTATGGCAACGAGGCTCGCTGGCCATGGAGGAGGGGTGGAGCAGTCAGCTGGCGTTAGCCACTCATGACGGCGAGCTGCGGCTGCCAACAGCTGGCACTCTGCCATAGGGTGACGAGGCTCGCTGGCCGGGAAGGAGGGGGGGAGCAGTCAGCTGGCGTTAGCCACTCATGACGGCGAGCTGCGGCTGCCATCAGCTGGCACTCCGCCATAGGGCGACGAGGCTCGCGTGCCGGGAAGGAGTGGGGGAGCATTCAGCTGGCGGCAACCCCTCATGGCGGCGAGCTGCGGCTGCCATTAGCTGGCACTCTGCCATAGGGCGACGAGGCTCGCTGTCCGGGAAGGAGTGGGGGAGCAGTCAGCTGGCGGCAACCCCTCATGGCGGCGAGCTACGGCTGCCATCAGCTGGCACTCTGCCATAGGGCGACGAGGCTCGCTGGCCGGGAAGGAGTGGGGGAGCAGTCAGCTGGCGGCAACCCCTCATGGCGGCGAGCTGCGGCTGCCATCAGCTGGCACTCTGCCATAGGGCGACGAGGCTCGCTGGCCGGAAAGGAGGGGGGGAGCAGTCAGGTGGCAGCATCCCCTCATGGCGGCGAGATGCGGCTGCCATCAGCTGGCACTCTGCCATAGGGCAACGAGTCTCGCTGGCCGGAAGGAGGGGGGGAGCAGAAAGCTGGCAGCCGCCCCTCATGACGGCCAGCTGCGGCTGCCAGGAGCTGGCACTCTGCCATAGGGCGACGTGGTTCACTGGCCGTGAAGGAGGGAGGGTGCAGTCGGCTGGCGGCATCCCCTCATGGCGGCGAGCTGCGGCTGCCAGGAGCTGTCACTCTGCAATAGGGCGACGAGGCTCGCTGGCCGTGAAGGAGGGGGGGAGCAGTCAGCTGGCGGCCGCCCCCCATGACTGCGAGCTGCGGCTGCCAGGAGCTGGCACTCTGCCATATGGCGACGAGGCTCGCTGGCCGGGAAGGAGGGGGGGAGCAGTCAGCTGGCGGTAGCCCCTCATGACGGCGAGCTGCGGCTGCCAGGAGCTGGCACTCTGCTATAGGGCGACGAGGCTCGCTGGCCGTGAAGGAGAGGGGGAGCAGTCAGCTGGCGGCAGCCTCTCATGACGGCGAGCTTTGGCTGCCAGCAGCTGGTACTCTGCCATTGGGCGACGATGTTCACTGGCCGGGAAGGAGGGGGGGAGCAGTCAGCTGGCGGCAGCCCCTCATGGCGGCGAACTGCGGCTGCCAGGAGCTGGCACTCTGCCATATGGCGACGAGGTTCACTGGCCGGGTAGGAGGGGGCGAGCATTCAGCTGGCGGCAGTCCCTCATGGCGGCGAGCTGCGGATGTCATCTGCTGGTACTCTGCCATTGAGCGACGAGGCTCGCTGGCCGGGAAGGATGGGAGGAGCAGTCAGCTGGCGGCAGCCCCTCATGGCGGCGAGCTGCGGCTGCCATCAGCTGGCACTCTTCCATAGAGCAACGAGGCTTGCTGGCCGGAAAGGAGGGGGGGAGCAGTCAGCTGGCGGCCGCCCCTCATGACGGTGAGCTGCGGCTGCCAGGAGCTGGCACTCTGCCATAGGGCGACGTGGTTCACTGGCCGTGAAGGTGGGGGGGAGCAGACAGCTGGCGGCATCCCCTCATGACGGCGAGCTGCTGCTGCCAGGAGCTGGCACTCTGCCATAGGGCGACAAGGCTCGCTGGCCGTGAAGGAGAAGGGGAGCGTTCAGCTGGCGGCTTCCCCTCATGGCGGCGAGCTGCGGCTGCCAGGAGCTGGCACTCTGCCATAGGGCGATGAGGCTCGCTGGCCGTGAAGGTGGGGGGGAGCAGAAAGCTGGCGGCCGCCTCTCATGACGGCGAGCTGCGGCTGCCAGGAGCTGGCACTCTGCCATAGGGCGATTAGGTTCACTGGCCGTTAAGGAGGGGGGGAGCAGTCAGCTGGCGGCAGCCCCTCATGACGGCGAGCTGCGGCTGCAATCAGCTGGCACTCTGCCATATGGCGACGATGCTCGCTGGCTTGAAGGAGGGGGGGAGCAGTCAGCTGGCGGCAGCCCCTAATAGAGGCGAGCTGCGGCTGCCATCAGCTGGCACTCTGCCACATGGCGACGTAGCTCGCTGGCCGGAAGGAGGGGGGGAGCAGTCAGCTGGCGGCAGCCCCTCATGGCGGCGAGCTGCGGCTGCCAGGACCTGGCACTGTGCTATAGGGCGACGAGGTTCACTGGTCGTGAAGGAGGGGGGCGAGCTGTCTGCTGGCGGCAGCCCCTCATGGCGGCGAGCTGCGGATGTCATCAGCTGGCACTCTACCTTAGGGCGACGAGGCTCGCTGGCCGGGAAGGAGGGGGGGAGCAGTCACCTGGCGGCAGCCCCTAATGACGGCGAGCTGCGGCTGCCAGGAGCTGGTACTCTGCCATAGGGCGACGAGGCTCGCTGGCCGGAAAGGAGGGGGGGAACAGTCAGCTGGCGGCAGCCCCTAATGACGGCGAGCTGCGGCTGCCAGGAGCTGGTACTCTGCCATAGGGCGACGAGGCTCGCTGAATGGGAAGGAAGGGGGAAGCTGTCAGCTGGCGGCAGCCCCTAATGGCGGCGAGCTGCGGCTGCCATCAGCTGGCACTCTGCAATAGGGCGACGAGGCCCGGTGGCCGGGAAGGAGGGGGGGAGCAGTCAGCTGGCGGCAGCCCCTAATGACGGAAAGCTGCAGTTGCCATCAGCTGGCACTCTGCAATAGGGCGACGAGGCCCGCTGGCCGGGAAGGAGGGGGGGAGCAGTCAGCTGGTGGCAGCCCCTCATGGCGGCGAGCTGCGGCTGCATGGAGCTGGCACTCTGCCATAGGGCGACGAGGTTCACTGGCCGGGAAGGAAGGGGGGAGCATTCAGCTGGCGGCAGCCCCTCATGACGGGGAGCTGCGGCTGCCAGCAGCTGGCACTCTGCCATAGGGCGATGAGATTCACTGGCCGGGAAGGAGAGGAGAGCAGTCAGCTTGCGGCAGCCCCTCATGATAGCGAGCTGTGGCTGCCGGGAGCGGGCACTATGCCCTAGGGCAACGAGGCTCGCTGGCCATGGAGGAGGGGTGGAGCAGTCAGCTGGCGTTAGCCACTCATGGCGGCGAGCTGCGGCTGCCAACAGCTGGCACTCTGCCATAGGGTGACGAGGCTCGTTGGCCGGGAAGGAGGGGGGGAGCAGTCAGCTGGAGTTAGCCACTCATGACGGCGAGCTGCGGCTGCCATCAGCTGGCACTCCGCCATAGGGCGACGAGGCTCGCGTGCCGGGAAGGAGTGGGGGAGCATTCAGCTGGCGGCAACCCCTCATGGCGGCGAGCTGCGGCTGCCATTAGCTGGCACTCTGCCATAGGGCGACGAGGCTCGCTGTCCGGGAAGGAGTGGGGGAGCAGTCAGCTGGCGGCAACCCCTCATGGCGGCGAGCTACGGCTGCCATCAGCTGGCACTCTGCCATAGGGCGACGAGGCTCGCTGGCCGGGAAGGAGTGAAGGAGCAGTCAGCTGGCGGCAACCCCTCATGGCAGCGAGCTGCGGCTGCCATCAGCTGGCACTCTGCCATAGGGTGACGAGGCTCGCTGGCCGGAAAGGAGGGGGGGAGCAATCATCTGGCAGCAGCCCCTCATGACGGCGATCTGCTGCTGCCAAGTTCTGGCACTCTGCCATATGGCGACGAGGTTCACTAGCCGTTAAGAAGGGGGGGAGCAGTCATCTGGCGGCAGCCCCTCATGACCGCGAGCTGCGGCTGCCAGCAGCTGGCACTCTGCCATAGGGCGACGTGGCTCACTGGCCGTGAAGGAGAGGGGGAGCAGTCAGCTGGCGACAGCCCCTCATGGCGGGGAGCTGCGGCTGCCATCAGCTGGCACTCTGCAATAGGGCAACGAGGTTTGCTGGCCGGAAAGGAGGGGGGGAGCAGTCAGCTGGCGGCAGCCCCTCATGACGGCGAGCTGCGGCTGCCAGGAGCTGGCACTCTGCCATAGGGCAACGAGGTTCACTGGCCGGGAAGGAGGGGGGTAGCAGTCAGCTGGCGGCAGCCCCTCATGACGGCGAGCTGTGGCTGCCAGCAGATGGCACTCTGCCATAGGGCAACGAGGCCTGATGGCCGGAAAGGAGGGGGGGAGCAGTCAGCTGGCGGCTGCCCCTCATGACGGCAAGCTGCGGCTGCCAGGAGCTGGCACTCTGCCATAGGGCAACGAGGCTCTCTGGCCGGAAGGAGGGGGGGAGCAGTCAGCTGGCGGCAGCCCCTCATGACGGCGAGCTGCTGCTGCCAGCAGCTGGCACTCTGCCATAGGGCAACGAGGCTCGCTGGCTGGAAGGATGGGGGGAGCAGTCAGCTGGCGGCAGCCCCTCATGACGGCGAGCTGCGGCTGCCAGCAGCTGGCACTATGCCATAGGGCAAAGAGGCCTACTGGCCGGAAAGGAGGGGGGGGAGCAGTCAGCTGGCAGCAGCCCCTCATGACGGCGAGCTGCGGCTGCCAGCAGCTGGCACTCTGCCATAGGGCAACGAGGCTCGCTGGCTGGAAGGAGGTGGGGAGCAGTCAGCTGGCGGCAGTCCCTCATGGCGGCGAGTTGCGGCTGTTAGCAGCTGGCACTCTGCCATAGGGCAACGAGGCCTGCTGGCCGGAAAGGAGGGGAGGAGCAGTCAGCTGGCGGCAGCCCCTCATGACGGCGAGCTGCGGCTGCCAGGAGCTGGCACTCTGCCATAGGGCAAAAAGGTTCACTGGCCGGGGTGGAGGGTGGGAGCAGTCAGCTGGCGGCAGCCCCTCATGACGGCGAGCTGCGGCTGCCAGGAGCTGGCACTCTGCCATAGGGCGACGAGGTTCACTGGCCGGTAAGGAGGGGGGGAGCAGTCAGCTGGCGGCAGCCCCTTATGACGGCGAACTGCGGCTGCCAGGAGCTGGCACTCTGCCATAGGGCGACGAGGCTCGCTGGCCGGAAAGGAGGGGTGAGCAGTCAGCTGGCGGCAGCCCCACATGACGGCGAACTGCGGCTGCCAGGAGCTGGCACACTGCCATAGGGCAACGAGGCTCGCTGGCCGGGAAGGAGGGGGGGAGCAGTCAGCTGGCGGCAGCCCCTCATGACGGCGAGCTGCGGCTGCCAGGAGCTGGCACTGCCATAGGGAGGCGAGGCTGGCTGGCCAGGAAGGAGGGGGGGAGCAATCAGCTGGCGGCAGCCACTAATGACGGCGAGCTGCGGCTGCCATCAGCTGGCACTCTGCCATAGGGCGACGAGGCTCGCTGGCCGGGAAGGAGGGGGGGAGCAGTCAGCTGGCGGCAGCCCCTCATGACGGCGAGCTGCGGCTGCCAGAAGCTGGCACTCTGCCATATGGCGACGAGTTTCCCTGGCCGTGAAGGAGGGGGGGAGCAGTCAGCTGGCGGCAGCCCCTCATGACGGAGAGCTGCGGCTGCCAGGAGCTGGCACTCTGCCATATGGCAACGAGTTTCACTGGCAGTGAAGGAGGGGGGGAGCATTCAGCTTGCGGCAGCCCCTCATGACGGCGAGCTGCGGCTGCCAGGAGCTGGCACTCTGCGATAAGGCGACGAGGCTCGCTGGCCGTGAAGGAGGGGGGGAGCAGTCAGCTGGCGGTAACCCCTCATGACGGCGAGCTGCGGCTGCCAGGAGCTGGCACTCTTCCATAGGGCGACGAGGTTCACTGGCCGTGAAGGAGTGGGGGAGCAGTCAGCTGGCGGCAGCCCCTCATGGCGGCGAGCTGCGGCTGCCATCAGCAGGCACTCTGCCATATGGCGACGAGTATCACTGGCCGTGAAGGAGGGGGGGAGCATTTAGCTGGCGGCAGCCCCTCATGACAGCGAGCTGCGGATGCCAGGAGCTGGCACTCTGCGATAGGGCGACGAGGCTCGCTGGCCGTGAAGGAGGGGGGGAGCAGTCAGCTAGCGGTAACCCCTCATGACGGCGAGCTGCGGCTGCCAGGAGCTGGCACTCTGCCATAGGGCGACGAGGCTCGCTGGATGGGAAGGAAGGGGGGAGCTGTCAGATGGCGGCAGCCCCTAATGGCGGCGAGCTGCGGCTGCCATCAGCTGGCACTCTGCCATAGGACGACGAGGCTCGCTTGATGGGAAGGAAGGGGGGAGCTGTCAGCTGGCGGCAGCCCCTAATGGCGGCGAGCTGCGGCTGCCATCAGCTGGCACTCTGCCATAGGGCGACGAGGCTCGCTGGATCGGAAGGAAGGGGGAGCTGTCAGCTAGCGGCAGCCCCTAATGGCGGCGAGCTGCGGCTGCTATCAGCTGGCACTCTGCCATAGGGCGACGAGGCTCGCTGGATGGGAAGGAAGGGGGAGCTGTCAGCTGGCGGCAGCCCCTAATGGCGGCGAGCTGCGGCTGCCATCAGCTGGCACTCTGCCATAGGGCGACAAGGCTCGCTGGATGGGTAGGTAGGGGAGAGCTGTCAGCTGGCGGCAGCCCCTATTGGCGGCGAGCTGCGGCTGCCTCAGATGGCACTCTGCCATAGGGCGACGAGGCTCGCTGGCCTGAAGGAGGGGGGGAGCAGTCAGCTGGCGGCAGCCCCTAATAGAGGCGAGCTGCGGCTGCCATCAGCTGGCACTCTGCCACATGGCGACGTGGCTCGCTGGCCGGAAGGAGGGGGGGAGCAGTCAGCTGGCGGCAGCCCCTCATGGCGGCGAGCTGCGGCTGCCAGGACCTGGCACTGTGCTATAGGGCGACGAGGTTCACTGGTCGTGAAGGAGGGGGGCGAGCTGTCTGCTGGCGGCAGCCCCTCATGGCGGCGAGCTGCGGATGTCATCAGCTGGCACTCTACCTTAGGGCGACGAGGCTCGCTGGCCGGGAAGGAGGGGGGGAGCGATCACCTGGCGGCAGCCCCTAATGACGGCGAGCTGCGGCTGCCAGGAGCTGGTACTCTGCCATAGGGCGACGAGGCTCGCTGGCCGGAAAGGAGGGGGGGAACAGTCAGCTGGCGGCAGCCCCTAATGACGGCGAGCTGCGGCTGCCAGGAGCTGGTACTCTGCCATAGGGCGACGAGGCTCGCTGAATGGGAAGGAAGGGGGAAGCTGTCAGCTGGCGGCAGCCCCTAATGGCGGCGAGCTGCGGCTGCCATCAGCTGGCACTCTGCAATAGGGCGACGAGGCCCGCTGGCCGGGAAGGAGGGGGGGAGCAGTCAGCTGGCGGCAGCCCCTAATGACGGAAAGCTGCAGTTGCCATCAGCTGGCACTCTGCAATAGGGCGACGAGGCCCGCTGGCCGGGAAGGAGGGGGGGAGCAGTCAGCTGGTGGCAGCCCCTCATGGCGGCGAGCTGCGGCTGCATGGAGCTGGCACTCTGCCATAGGGCGACGAGGTTCACTGGCCGGGAAGGAAGGGGGGAGCATTCAGCTGGCGGCAGCCCCTCATGACGGGGAGCTGCGGCTGCCAGCAGCTGGCACTCTGCCATAGGGCGATGAGATTCACTGGCCGGGAAGGAGAGGAGAGCAGTCAGCTTGCGGCAGCCCCTCATGATAGCGAGCTGTGGCTGCCGGGAGCGGGCACTATGCCCTAGGGCAACGAGGCTCGCTGGCCATGGAGGAGGGGTGGAGCAGTCAGCTGGCGTTAGCCACTCATGGCGGCGAGCTGCGGCTGCCAACAGCTGGCACTCTGCCATAGGGTGACGAGGCTCGTTGGCCGGGAAGGAGGGGGGGAGCAGTCAGCTGGAGTTAGCCACTCATGACGGCGAGCTGCGGCTGCCATCAGCTGGCACTCCGCCATAGGGCGACGAGGCTCGCGTGCCGGGAAGGAGTGGGGGAGCATTCAGCTGGCGGCAACCCCTCATGGCGGCGAGCTGCGGCTGCCATTAGCTGGCACTCTGCCATAGGGCGACGAGGCTCGCTGTCCGGGAAGGAGTGGGGGAGCAGTCAGCTGGCGGCAACCCCTCATGGCGGCGAGCTACGGCTGCCATCAGCTGGCACTCTGCCATAGGGCGACGAGGCTCGCTGGCCGGGAAGGAGTGAAGGAGCAGTCAGCTAGCGGCAAACCCCTCATGGCGGCGAGCTGCGGCTGCCATCAGCTGGCACTCTGCCATAGGGTGACGAGGCTCGCTGGCCGGAAAGGAGGGGGGGAGCAATCATCTGGCAGCAGCCCCTCATGACGGCGATCTGCTGCTGCCAAGTTCTGGCACTCTGCCATATGGCGACGAGGTTCACTAGCCGTTAAGAAGGGGGGGAGCAGTCATCTGGCGGCAGCCCCTCATGACCGCGAGCTGCGGCTGCCAGCAGCTGGCACTCTGCCATAGGGCGACGTGGCTCACTGGCCGTGAAGGAGAGGGGGAGCAGTCAGCTGGCGACAGCCCCTCATGGCGGGGAGCTGCGGCTGCCATCAGCTGGCACTCTGCAATAGGGCAACGAGGCTTGCTGGCCGGAAAGGAGGGGGGGAGCAGTCAGCTGGCGGCAGCCCCTCATGACGGCGAGCTGCGGCTGCCAGGAGCTGGCACTCTGCCATAGGGCAACGAGGTTCACTGGCCGGGAAGGAGGGGGGTAGCAGTCAGCTGGCGGCAGCCCCTCATGACGGCGAGCTGTGGCTGCCAGCAGATGGCACTCTGCCATAGGGCAACGAGGCCTGATGGCCGGAAAGGAGGGGGGGAGCAGTCAGCTGGCGGCTGCCCCTCATGACGGCAAGCTGCGGCTGCCAGGAGCTGGCACTCTGCCATAGGGCAACGAGGCTCGCTGGCCGGAAGGAGGGGGGGAGCAGTCAGCTGGCGGCAGCCCCTCATGACGGCGAGCTGCTGCTGCCAGCAGCTGGCACTCTGCCATAGGGCAACGAGGCTCGCTGGCTGGAAGGAGGGGGGGAGCAGTCAGCTGGCGGCAGCCCCTCATGACGGCGAGCTGCGGCTGCCAGCAGCTGGCACTATGCCATAGGGCAAAGAGGCCTACTGGCCGGAAAGGAGGGGGGGGAGCAGTCAGCTGGCAGCAGCCCCTCATGACGGCGAGCTGCGGCTGCCAGCAGCTGGCACTCTGCCATAGGGCAACGAGGCTCGCTGGCTGGAAGGAGGTGGGGAGCAGTCAGCTGGCGGCAGTCCCTCATGGCGGCGAGTTGCGGCTGTTAGCAGCTGGCACTCTGCCATAGGGCAACGAGGCCTGCTGGCCGGAAAGGAGGGGAGGAGCAGTCAGCTGGCGGCAGCCCCTCATGACGGCGAGCTGCGGCTGCCAGGAGCTGGCACTCTGCCATAGGGCAAAAAGGTTCACTGGCCGGGGTGGAGGGTGGGAGCAGTCAGCTGGCGGCAGCCCCTCATGACGGCGAGCTGCGGCTGCCAGGAGCTGGCACTCTGCCATAGGGCGACGAGGTTCACTGGCCGGTAAGGAGGGGGGGAGCAGTCAGCTGGCGGCAGCCCCTTATGACGGCGAACTGCGGCTGCCAGGAGCTGGCACTCTGCCATAGGGCGACGAGGCTCGCTGGCCGGAAAGGAGGGGTGAGCAGTCAGCTGGCGGCAGCCCCACATGACGGCGAACTGCGGCTGCCAGGAGCTGGCACACTGCCATAGGGCAACGAGGCTCGCTGGCCGGGAAGGAGGGGGGGAGCAGTCAGCTGGCGGCAGCCCCTCATGACGGCGAGCTGCGGCTGCCAGGAGCTGGCACTGCCATAGGGCGACGAGTTTCCCTGGCCGTGAAGGAGGGGGGGAGCAGTCAGCTGGCGGCAGCCACTAATGACGGCGAGCTGCGGCTGCCATCAGCTGGCACTCTGCCATAGGGCGACGAGGCTCGCTGGCCGGGAAGGAGGGGGGGAGCAGTCAGCTGGCGGCAGCCCCTCATGACGGCGAGCTGCGGCTGCCAGAAGCTGGCACTCTGCCATATGGCGACGAGTTTCCCTGGCCGTGAAGGAGGGGGGGAGCAGTCAGCTGGCGGCAGCCCCTCATGTCGGAGAGCTGCGGCTGCCAGGAGCTGGCACTCTGCCATATGGCAACGAGTTTCACTGGCAGTGAAGGAGGGGGGGAGCATTCAGCTTGCGGCAGCCCCTCATGACGGCGAGCTGCGGCTGCCAGGAGCTGGCACTCTGCGATAAGGCGACGAGGCTCGCTGGCCGTGAAGGAGGGGGGGAGCAGTCAGCTGGCGGTAACCCCTCATGACGGCGAGCTGCGGCTGCCAGGAGCTGGCACTCTTCCATAGGGCGACGAGGTTCACTGGCCGTGAAGGAGTGGGGGAGCAGTCAGCTGGCGGCAGCCCCTCATGGCGGCGAGCTGCGGCTGCCATCAGCAGGCACTCTGCCATATGGCGACGAGTATCACTGGCCGTGAAGGAGGGGGGGAGCATTTAGCTGGCGGCAGCCCCTCATGACAGCGAGCTGCGGATGCCAGGAGCTGGCACTCTGCGATAGGGCGACGAGGCTCGCTGGCCGTGAAGGAGGGGGGGAGCAGTCAGCTAGCGGTAACCCCTCATGACGGCGAGCTGCGGCTGCCAGGAGCTGGCACTCTGCCATAGGGCGACGAGGCTCGCTGGATGGGAAGGAAGGGGGGAGCTGTCAGATGGCGGCAGCCCCTAATGGCGGCGAGCTGCGGCTGCCATCAGCTGGCACTCTGCCATAGGACGACGAGGCTCGCTTGATGGGAAGGAAGGGGGGAGCTGTCAGCTGGCGGCAGCCCCTAATGGCGGCGAGCTGCGGCTGCCATCAGCTGGCACTCTGCCATAGGGCGACGAGGCTCGCTGGATCGGAAGGAAGGGGGAGCTGTCAGCTAGCGGCAGCCCCTAATGGCGGCGAGCTGCGGCTGCTATCAGCTGGCACTCTGCCATAGGGCGACGAGGCTCGCTGGATGGGAAGGAAGGGGGAGCTGTCAGCTGGCGGCAGCCCCTAATGGCGGCGAGCTGCGGCTGCCATCAGCTGGCACTCTGCCATAGGGCGACAAGGCTCGCTGGATGGGTAGGTAGGGGAGAGCTGTCAGCTGGCGGCAGCCCCTATTGGCGGCGAGCTGCGGCTGCCTCAGCTGGCACTCTGCCATAGGGCGACGAGGCTCGCTGGCCGGAGAGGAGGGGGGGAGCAGTCACCTGGCGGCAGCCCCTAATGACGGCGAGCTGCGGCTGCCAGGAGCTGGTACTCTGCCATAGGGCGACGAGGCTCGCTGGCCGGGAAGGAGGGGGGGAGCAGTCAGCTGGCGGCAGCCCCTAATGACGGCGAGCTGCGGCTGCCAGGAGCTGGTACTCTGCCATAGGGCGACGAGGCTCGCTGAATGGGAAGGAAGGGGGAAGCTGTCAGCTGGCGGCAGCCCCTAATGGCGGCGAGCTGCGGCTGCCATCAGCTGGCACTCTGCAATAGGGCGACGAGGCCCGCTGGGTTGGGAAGGAGGGGGGAGCAGTCAGCTGGCGGCAGCCCCTAATGACGGAAAGCTGCAGTTGCCATCAGCTGGCACTCTGCAATAGGGCGACGAGGCCCGCTGGCCGGGAAGGAAGGGGGGAGCAGTCAGCTGGTGGCAGCCCCTCATGGCGGCGAGCTGCGGCTGCAAGGAGCTGGCACTCTGCCATAGGGCGACGAGGTTCACTGGCCGGGAAGGAAGGGGGGAGCATTCAGCTGGCGGCAGCCCCTCATGACGGGGAGCTGCGGCTGCCAGCAGCTGGCACTCTGCCATAGGGCGATGAGATTCACTGGACGGTAAGGAGAGGAGAGCAGTCAGCTTGCGGCAGCCCCTCATGATAGCGAGCTGTGGCTGCCGGGAGCGGGCACTATGCCCTATGGCAACGAGGCTCGCTGGCCATGGAGGAGGGGTGGAGCAGTCAGCTGGCGTTAGCCACTCATGACGGCGAGCTGCGGCTGCCAACAGCTGGCACTCTGCCATAGGGTGACGAGGCTCGCTGGCCGGGAAGGAGGGGGGGAGCAGACAGCTGGCGTTAGCCACTCATGACGGCGAGCTGCGGCTGCCATCAGCTGGCACTCCGCCATAGGGCGACGAGGCTCGCGTGCCGGGAAGGAGTGGGGGAGCATTCAGCTGGCGGCAACCCCTCATGGCGGCGAGCTGCGGCTGCCATTAGCTGGCACTCTGCCATAGGGCGACGAGGCTCGCTGTCCGGGAAGGAGTGGGGGAGCAGTCAGCTGGCGGCAACCCCTCATGGCGGCGAGCTACGGCTGCCATCAGCTGGCACTCTGCCATAGGGCGACGAGGCTCGCTGGCCGGGAAGGAGTGGGGGAGCAGTCAGCTGGCGGCAACCCCTCATGGCGGCGAGCTGCGGCTGCCATCAGCTGGCACTCTGCCATAGGGCGACGAGGCTCGCTGGCCGGAAAGGAGGGGGGGAGCAGTCAGCTGGCAGCATCCCCTCATGGCGGCGAGATGCGGCTGCCATCAGCTGGCACTCTGCCATAGGGCAACGAGTCTCGCTGGCCGGAAGGAGGGGGGGAGCAGAAAGCTGGCAGCCGCCCCTCATGACGGCCAGCTGCGGCTGCCAGGAGCTGGCACTCTGCCATAGGGCGACGTGGTTCACTGGCCGTGAAGGAGGGAGGGTGCAGTCAGCTGGCGGCATCCCCTCATGGCGGCGAGCTGCGGCTGCCAGGAGCTGTCACTCTGCAATAGGGCGACGAGGTTCACTGGCCTTGAAGGTGGGGGGGAGCAGTCAGCTGGCAGCATCCCCTCATGGTGGCGAGCTGCGGCTGCCAGGAGCTGGCACTCTGCCATAGGGCGACGAGGCTCGCTGGCTGGAAGGAGGGGGGGAGCAGTCAGCTGGCGGCAGCCCCTCATGACGGCGAGCTGCGGCTGCCAGCAGCTGGCACTATGCCATAGGGCAAAGAGGCCTTCTGGCCGGAAAGGAGGGGGGGGAGCAGTCAGCTGGCAGCAGCCCCTCATGACGGCGAGCTGCGGCTGCCAGCAGCTGGCACTCTGCCATAGGGCAACGAGGCTCGCAGGCTGGAAGGAGGTGGGGAGCAGTCAGCTGGCGGCAGTCCCTCATGGCGGCGAGTTGCGGCTGTAAGCAGCTGGCACTCTGCCAAAGGGCAACGAGGCCTGCTGGCCGGAAAGGAGGGGGGGAGCAGTCAGCTGGCGGCAGCCCCTCATGACGGCGAGCTGCGGCTGCCAGGAGCTGGCACTCTGCCATAGGGCAACGAGGCTCGCTGACCGGAAGGAGGGGGGGAGCAGTCAGCTGGCGGCAGCCCCTCATGACGGCGAGCTGCGGCTGCCAGCAGCTGGCACTCTGCCATAGGGCAACGAGGCTCGCTGGCTGGAAGGAGGGGGGGAGCAGACAGCTGGCGGCATTCCCTCATGACGGTGAGCTGCGGCTGCCAGCAGCTGGCACTATGCCATAGGGCAAAGAGGCCTTCTGGCCGGAAAGCGGGGGGGGGAGCAGTCAGCTGGCAGCAGCCCCTCATGACGGCGAGCTGCGGCTGCCAGCAGCTGGCACTCTGCCATAGGGCAACGAGGCTCGCTGGCTGGAAGGAGGTGGGGAGCAGTCAGCTGGCGGCAGCCCCTCATGGCGGCGAGTTGCGGCTGCCAGGAGCTGGCACTCTGCCATAGGGCAAAAAGGTTCACTGGCCGGGGTGGAGGGTGGGAGCAGTCAGCTGGCGGCAGCCCCTCATGACGGCGAGCTGCGGCTGCCAGGAGCTGGCACTCTGCCATAGGGCGACGAGGTTCACTGGCCGGGAAGGAGGGGGGGAGCAGTCAGCTGGCGGAAGCCCCTTATGACGGCGAACTGCGGCTGCCAGGAGCTGGCACTCTGCCATAGGGCGACGAGGCTCGCTGGCCGGGAAGGGGGGGGGGAGCAGTCAGCTGGCGGCAGCCCCTCATGACGGCGAGCTGCGGCTGCCAGGAGCTGGCACTCTGCCATAGGGCGACGAGGCTCGCTGGCCCGGAAGGGGGGGGGGGAGCAGTCAGCTGGCGGCAGCCCCTCATGACGGCGAGCTGCGGCTGCCAGGAGCTGGCACTCTGCCATAGGGCGACGAGGCTCGCTGGCCGGGAAGGAGGGGGGGAGCAGTCAGCTGGCGGCAATCCCTCATGACGGCGAGCTGCGGCTGCCATCAGCTGGCACTCTGCCATAGGGCGACAAAGCTCGCTGGCCGGAAGTAGGGAAGGAACAGTCAGCTGGCGGCAGCCCCTCATGGCGGCGAGCTGCGGCTGCCAGCAGCTGGCACTCTGCCATAGGGCAACGAGGCTCGAATGCCGGATGGAGGGGGGAGCAGTCAGCTAGCGGCAGCCCCTCATGGCGGCGAGCTGCGGCTGCCAGCAGCTGGCACTCTGCCATAGGGCGACGAGGCTCGCTGGCCGGAAAGGAGGGGGGGAGCAGTCAGCTGGCGGCAGCCCCACATGACGGCGAACTGCGGCTGCCAGGAGCTGGCACACTGCCATAGGGCGACGAGGCTCGCTGGCCGTGAAGGAGGGGGGGAGCAGTCAGCTGGCGGCAGCCCCTCATGACGGCGAGCTGCGGCTGCCAGGAGCTGGCACTGCCATAGGGCGGCGAGGCTCGCTGGCCAGGAAGGAGGGGGGGAGCAGTCAGCTGGCGGCAGCCACTAATGACGGCGAGCTGCGGCTGCCATCAGCTGGCACTCTGCCATAGGGCGACGAGGCTCGCTGGCCGGGATGGAGGGGGGGAGCAGTCAGCTGGCGGCAGCCCCTCATGACGGCGAGCTGCGGCTGCCAGAAGCTGGCACTCTGCCATATAGCGACGAGTTTCCCTGGCCGTGAAGGAGGGGGGGAGCAGTCAGCTGGCGGCAGCCCCTCATGACGGAGAGCTGCGGCTGCAAGGAGCTGGCACTCTGCCATATGGCAACGAGTTTCACTGGCAGTGAAGGAGGGGGGGGAGCATTCAGCTTGCGGCAGCCCCTAATGACGGCGAGCTGCGGCTGCAAGGAGCTGGCACTCTGCGATAAGGCGACGAGGCTCGCTGGCCGTGAAGGAGGGGGGGAGCAGTCAGCTGGCGGTAACCCCTCATGACGGCGAGCTGCGGCTGCCAGGAGCTGGCACTCTTCCATAGGGCGACAAGGTTCAATGGCCGTGAAGGAGTGGGGGAGCAGTCAGCTGGCGGCAGCCCCTCATGGCGGCGAACTGCGGCTGCCATCAGCAGGCACTCTGCCATATGGCGACGAGTTTCACTGGCCGTGAAGAAGGGGGGGAGCATTTAGCTGGCGGCAGCCCCTCTTGACGGCGAGCTGCGGATGCCAGGAGCTGGCACTCTGCGATAGGGCGACGAGGCTCACTGGCCGTGAAGGAGTGGGGGAGCAGTCAGCTGGCGGCAGCCCCTCATGGCGGCGAGCTGCGGCTGCCATCAGCAGGCACTCTGCCATATGGCGACGAGTTTCACTGGCCGTGAAGGAGGGGGGGAGCATTTAGCTGGCGGCAGACCCTCATGACGGCGAGCTGCGGATGCCAGGAGCTGGCACTCTGCGATAGGGCGACGAGGCTCGCTGGCCGTGAAGGAGGGGGGGAGCAGTCAGTTGGCGGTAACCCCTCATGACGGCGAGTTGCGGCTGCCAGGAGATGGCACTCTGCCAAAGGGCAACGAGGTTCACTGGCCGTAAAGGGGGGGGGAGCAGTCAGCTGGCGGTAGCCCCTCATGACGGCGAGCTGCGGCTGCCAGGAGCTGGCACTCTGCCATAGGGCGACGAGTTTCACTGGCCGGGAAGGAGGAGGGGAGCAGTCAGAGGCGGCAGCCCCTCATTGCGGCAAGCTGCGGCTGCCAGGAGCTGGCACTCTGCCATAGGGCGACGAGGCTCGCTGGCCGGAAGGAGGGGGGGAGCAGTCAGCTGGCGGCAGTCCCTCATGGCGGCGAGCTGCGGCTGCCAGGAGCTGGCACTCTGCCATAGGGCAACGAGGCTCGCTGGCCGGAAGGAGGGGGGGAGCAGACAGCTGGCGGCAGCCCCTCATGAGGGCAAGCTGCGGCTGCCAGGAGCTGGCACTCTGCCATAGGGCGACGAGGCTCGCTGGCCGGAAGGAGGGGGGAGCAGTCAGCTGGCGGCAGCCCCTCATGGCGGCGAGCTGCGGCTGCCAGCAGCTGGCACTCTGCCATAGGGCGACGAGGCTCGCTGTTCGGAAGGAAGGGGGGAGCAGTCAGCTGGCGGCAGTCCCTCATGGCGGCGAGCTGCGGCTGCCAGGAGCTGGCACTCTGCCATAGGGCAACGAGGCTCGCTGGCCGGAAGAAGGGGGGGAGCAGTTAGCTGGCGGCAGCCCCTCATGGCGGCGAGCTGCGGCTGCCAGCAGCTGGCACTATGCCATAGGGCAAAGAGGCCTTCTGGCCGGAAAGGAGGGGGGGAGCAGTCAGCTGGCGGCAGCCCCTCATGACGGCGAGCTGCGGCTGCCAGGAGCTGGCACTCTGCCATAGGGCAACGAGGCTCGCTGGCCGGAAGGAGGGGGGGAGCAGTCAGCTGGCGGCAGCCCCTCATGACGGCGAGCTGCGGCTGCCATCAGCTGGCACACTGCCATAGGGCGACGAGGCTCGCTGGCCGGAAAGGAGGGGGGGAGCAGTCAGCTGGCGGCAGCCCCTCATGACGGCAAGCTGCGGCTGCCATCAGCTGGCACTCTGCCATAGGGCGACGAGGCTCGCTGGCCGGAAAGGAGGGGGGGAGCAGTCAGCTGGCAGCAGCCCCTCATGGCGGCGAGCTGCGGCTGCCGGGAACTGTCACTCTGCCATAGGGCGACGAGGCTCGCTGGCCGGAAGGAGGGGGGGAGCAGTCAGCTGGCGGCAGTCCCTCATGACGGCGAGCTGCGGCTGCCAGGAGCTGGCACTCTGCCATAGGGCGACGAGGCTTGGCGGCCGGAAGGAGGGGGGGAGCAGTCAGCTGGCGGCAGCTTCTCATGACGGCGAGCTGCGGGTGCCATCAGCTGGCACTCTGCATTAGGGCGACGAGGCTCGCTGGCCGGAAAGGAGGGGGGGAGCAGTCAGCTGGCGGCAGCCCCTCATGGCTGCGAGCTGCGGCTGCCAGGAGCTGGCACTCTGCCATAGGGCGACGAAGCTCGCAGGCCGGAAAGGAAGGGGGGAGCAGTCAGCTGGCGGCAGCTTCTCATGACGGCGAGCTGCGGCTGCCATCAGCTGGCACTCTGCCATAGGGCGACGAGGCTTGGCGGCCGGAAGGAGGGGGGGAGCAGTCAGCTGGCGGCAGCTTCTCATGACGGCGAGCTGCGGCTGCCATCAGCTGGCACTCTGCCATAGGGCGACGAGGCTCGCTGGCCGGGATGGAGGGGGGGAGCAGTCAGCTGGCGGCAGCCCCTCATGACGGCGAGCTGCGGCTGCCAGAAGCTGGCACTCTGCCATATAGCGACGAGTTTCCCTGGCCGTGAAGGAGGGGGGGAGCAGTCAGCTGGCGGCAGCCCCTCATGACGGAGAGCTGCGGCTGCAAGGAGCTGGCACTCTGCCATATGGCAACGAGTTTCACTGGCAGTGAAGGAGGGGGGGGAGCATTCAGCTTGCGGCAGCCCCTAATGACGGCGAGCTGCGGCTGCAAGGAGCTGGCACTCTGCGATAAGGCGACGAGGCTCGCTGGCCGTGAAGGAGGGGGGGAGCAGTCAGCTGGCGGTAACCCCTCATGACGGCGAGCTGCGGCTGCCAGGAGCTGGCACTCTTCCATAGGGCGACAAGGTTCAATGGCCGTGAAGGAGTGGGGGAGCAGTCAGCTGGCGGCAGCCCCTCATGGCGGCGAACTGCGGCTGCCATCAGCAGGCACTCTGCCATATGGCGACGAGTTTCACTGGCCGTGAAGAAGGGGGGGAGCATTTAGCTGGCGGCAGCCCCTCTTGACGGCGAGCTGCGGATGCCAGGAGCTGGCACTCTGCGATAGGGCGACGAGGCTCACTGGCCGTGAAGGAGTGGGGGAGCAGTCAGCTGGCGGCAGCCCCTCATGGCGGCGAGCTGCGGCTGCCATCAGCAGGCACTCTGCCATATGGCGACGAGTTTCACTGGCCGTGAAGGAGGGGGGGAGCATTTAGCTGGCGGCAGACCCTCATGACGGCGAGCTGCGGATGCCAGGAGCTGGCACTCTGCGATAGGGCGACGAGGCTCGCTGGCCGTGAAGGAGGGGGGGAGCAGTCAGCTGGCGGTAACCCCTCATGACGGCGAGTTGCGGCTGCCAGGAGATGGCACTCTGCCAAAGGGCAACGAGGTTCACTGGCCGTAAAGGGGGGGGGAGCAGTCAGCTGGCGGTAGCCCCTCATGACGGCGAGCTGCGGCTGCCAGGAGCTGGCACTCTGCCATAGGGCGACGAGTTTCACTGGCCGGGAAGGAGGAGGGGAGCAGTCAGAGGCGGCAGCCCCTCATTGCGGCAAGCTGCGGCTGCCAGGAGCTGGCACTCTGCCATAGGGCGACGAGGCTCGCTGGCCGGAAGGAGGGGGGGAGCAGTCAGCTGGCGGCAGTCCCTCATGGCGGCGAGCTGCGGCTGCCAGGAGCTGGCACTCTGCCATAGGGCAACGAGGCTCGCTGGCCGGAAGGAGGGGGGGAGCAGACAGCTGGCGGCAGCCCCTCATGAGGGCAAGCTGCGGCTGCCAGGAGCTGGCACTCTGCCATAGGGCGACGAGGCTCGCTGGCCGGAAGGAGGGGGGAGCAGTCAGCTGGCGGCAGCCCCTCATGGCGGCGAGCTGCGGCTGCCAGCAGCTGGCACTCTGCCATAGGGCGACGAGGCTCGCTGTTCGGAAGGAAGGGGGGAGCAGTCAGCTGGCGGCAGTCCCTCATGGCGGCGAGCTGCGGCTGCCAGGAGCTGGCACTCTGCCATAGGGCAACGAGGCTCGCTGGCCGGAAGAAGGGGGGGAGCAGTTAGCTGGCGGCAGCCCCTCATGGCGGCGAGCTGCGGCTGCCAGCAGCTGGCACTATGCCATAGGGCAAAGAGGCCTTCTGGCCGGAAAGGAGGGGGGGAGCAGTCAGCTGGCGGCAGCCCCTCATGACGGCGAGCTGCGGCTGCCAGGAGCTGGCACTCTGCCATAGGGCAACGAGGCTCGCTGGCCGGAAGGAGGGGGGGAGCAGTCAGCTGGCGGCAGCCCCTCATGACGGCGAGCTGCGGCTGCCATCAGCTGGCACACTGCCATAGGGCGACGAGGCTCGCTGGCCGGAAAGGAGGGGGGGAGCAGTCAGCTGGCGGCAGCCCCTCATGACGGCAAGCTGCGGCTGCCATCAGCTGGCACTCTGCCATAGGGCGACGAGGCTCGCTGGCCGGAAAGGAGGGGGGGAGCAGTCAGCTGGCAGCAGCCCCTCATGGCGGCGAGCTGCGGCTGCCGGGAACTGTCACTCTGCCATAGGGCGACGAGGCTCGCTGGCCGGAAGGAGGGGGGGAGCAGTCAGCTGGCGGCAGTCCCTCATGACGGCGAGCTGCGGCTGCCAGGAGCTGGCACTCTGCCATAGGGCGACGAGGCTTGGCGGCCGGAAGGAGGGGGGGAGCAGTCAGCTGGCGGCAGCTTCTCATGACGGCGAGCTGCGGGTGCCATCAGCTGGCACTCTGCATTAGGGCGACGAGGCTCGCTGGCCGGAAAGGAGGGGGGGAGCAGTCAGCTGGCGGCAGCCCCTCATGGCTGCGAGCTGCGGCTGCCAGGAGCTGGCACTCTGCCATAGGGCGACGAAGCTCGCAGGCCGGAAAGGAAGGGGGGAGCAGTCAGCTGGCGGCAGCCCCTCATGGCGGCGAGCTGCGGCTGCCAGAAGCTGGCACTCTGCCATAGGGCGACGAGGCTCGCTGGCCGAAAGGAGAGGGGGAGCAGTCAGCTGGCGGCAGTCCGTCATGACGGCGAGCTGCGGCTGCCAGGAGCTGGCACTCTGCCATAGGGCGACGAGGCTCGCTGGCTGGAAAGGAGGGGGGGAGCAGTCAGCTGGCGGCAGCCCCTCATGGCGGCGAGCTGCGGCTGCCAGGAGTTGGCACTCTGCCCTATGGCAACGAGGCTCGCTGGCCATGGAGGAGGGGTGGAGCAGTCAGCTGGCGTTAGCCACTCATGACGGCGAGCTGCGGCTGCCAACAGCTGGCACTCTGCCATAGGGTGACGAGGCTCGCTGGCCGGGAAGGAGGGGGGGAGCAGTCAGCTGGCGTTAGCTACTCATGACGGCGAGCTGCGGCTGCCATCAGCTGGCACTCCGCCATAGGGCGACGAGGCTCGCGTGCCGGGAAGGAGTGGGGGAGCATTCAGCTGGCGGCAACCCCTCATGGCGGCGAGCTGCGGCTGCCATTAGCTGGCACTCTGCCATAGGGCGACGAGGCTCGCTGTCCGGGAAGGAGTGGGGGAGCAGTCAGCTGGCGGCAACCCCTCATGGCGGCGAGCTACGGCTGCCATCAGCTGGCACTCTGCCATAGGGCGACGAGGCTCGCTGGCCGGGAAGGAGTGGGGGAGCAGTCAGCTGGCGGCAACCCCTCATGGCGGCGAGCTGCGGCTGCCATCAGCTGGCACTCTGCCATAGGGCGACGAGGCTCGCTGGCCGGAAAGGAGGGGGGGAGCAGTCAGCTGGCAGCATCCCCTCATGGCGGCGAGATGCGGCTGCCATCAGCTGGCACTCTGCCATAGGGCAACGAGTCTCGCTGGCCGGAAGGAGGGGGGGAGCAGAAAGCTGGCAGCCGCCCCTCATGACGGCCAGCTGCGGCTGCCAGGAGCTGGCACTCTGCCATAGGGCGACGTGGTTCACTGGTCGTGAAGGAGGGAGGGTGCAGTCAGCTGGCGGCATCCCCTCATGGCGGCGAGCTGCGGCTGCCAGGAGCTGTCACTCTGCAATAGGGCGACGAGGTTCACTGGCCTTGAAGGTGGGGGGGAGCAGTCAGCTGGCAGCATCCCCTCATGGTGGCGAGCTGCGGCTGCCAGGAGCTGGCACTCTGCCATAGGGCGACGAGGCTCGCTGGCCGTGAAGGTGGGGGGGAGCAGTCAGCTGGCGGCAGCCTCTCATGACGGCGAGCTTTGGCTGCCAGCAGCTAGCACTCTGCCATAGGGCGAAATGTTTCACTGCCCGGGAAGGAGGGGGGGAGCATTTAGCTAGCGGCAGCCCCTCATGACGGCGAGCTGCGTCTGCCATCAGCTGGCACTTTGCCATAGAGCGACGAGGCTCGCTGGCCGTGAAGGAGGGGGGGAGCAGTCAGCTGGCGGCCGCCCCCCATGACTGCGAGCTGCGGCTGCCAGGAGCTGGCACTCTGCCATATGGCGACGAGGCTCGCTGGCCGGGAAGGAGGGGGGGAGCAGTCAGCTGGCGGTAGCCCCTCATGACGGCGAGCTGCGGCTGCCAGGAGCTGGCACTCTGCTATAGGGCGACGAGGCTCGCTGGCCGTGAAGGAGAGGGGGAGCAGTCAGCTGGCGGCAGCCTCTCATGACGGCGAGCTTTGGCTGCCAGCAGCTGGTACTCTGCCATTGGGCGACGATGTTCACTGGCCGGGAAGGAGGGGGGGAGCAGTCAGCTGGCGGCAGCCCCTCATGGCGGCGAACTGCGGCTGCCAGGAGCTGGCACTCTGCCATATGGCGACGAGGTTCACTGGCCGGGTAGGAGGGGGCGAGCAGTCAGCTGGCGGCAGCCCCTCATGGCGGCGAGCTGCGGATGTCATCTGCTGGTACTCTGCCATTGAGCGACGAGGCTCGCTGGCCGGGAAGGATGGGAGGAGCAGTCAGCTGGCGGCAGCCCCTCATGGCGGCGAGCTGCGGCTGCCATCAGCTGGCACTCTTCCATAGGGCAACGAGGCTTGCTGGCCGGAAAGGAGGGGGGGAGCAGTCAGCTGGCGGCCGCCCCTCATGACGGTGAGCTGCGGCTGCCAGGAGCTGGCACTCTGCCATAGGGCGACGAGGTTCACTGGCCGTGAAGGTGGGGGGGAGCAGACAGCTGGCGGCATCCCCTCATGACGGCGAGCTGCTGCTGCCAGGAGCTGGCACTCTGCCATAGGGCGACGAGGCTCGCTGGCCGTGAAGGAGAAGGGGAGCGTTCAGCTGGCGGCTTCCCCTCATGGCGGCGAGCTGCGGCTGCCAGGAGCTGGCACTCTGCCATAGGGCGATGAGGCTCGCTGGCCGTGAAGGTGGGGGGGAGCAGAAAGCTGGCGGCCGCCTCTCATGACGGCGAGCTGCGGCTGCCAGGAGCTGGCACTCTGCCATAGGGCGATTAGGTTCACTGGCCGTTAAGGAGGGGGGGAGCAGTCAGCTGGCGGCAGCCCCTCATGACGGCGAGCTGCGGCTGCAATCAGCTGGCACTCTGCCATATGGCGACGAGGCTCGCTGGCCTGAAGGAGGGGGGGAGCAGTCAGCTGGCGGCAGCCCCTAATAGAGGCGAGCTGCGGCTGCCATCAGCTGGCACTCTGCCACATGGCGACGTGGCTCGCTGGCCGGAAGGAGGGGGGGAGCAGTCAGCTGGCGGCAGCCCCTCATGGCGGCGAGCTGCGGCTGCCAGGACCTGGCACTGTGCTATAGGGCGACGAGGTTCACTGGTCGTGAAGGAGGGGGGCGAGCTGTCTGCTGGCGGCAGCCCCTCATGGCGGCGAGCTGCGGATGTCATCAGCTGGCACTCTACCTTAGGGCGACGAGGCTCGCTGGCCGGGAAGGAGGGGGGGAGCAGTCACCTGGCGGCAGCCCCTAATGACGGCGAGCTGCGGCTGCCAGGAGCTGGTACTCTGCCATAGGGCGACGAGGCTCGCTGGCCGGAAAGGAGGGGGGGAACAGTCAGCTGGCGGCAGCCCCTAATGACGGCGAGCTGCGGCTGCCAGGAGCTGGTACTCTGCCATAGGGCGACGAGGCTCGCTGAATGGGAAGGAAGGGGGAAGCTGTCAGCTGGCGGCAGCCCCTAATGGCGGCGAGCTGCGGCTGCCATCAGCTGGCACTCTGCAATAGGGCGACGAGGCCCGCTGGCCGAGAAGAAGGAGGGGGGGAGCAGTCAGCTGGCGGCAGCCCCTAATGACGGAAAGCTGCAGTTGCCATCAGCTGGCACTCTGCAATAGGGCGACGAGGCCCGCTGGCCGGGAAGGAGGGGGGGAGCAGTCAGCTGGTGGCAGCCCCTCATGGCGGCGAGCTGCGGCTGCATGGAGCTGGCACTCTGCCATAGGGCGACGAGGTTCACTGGCCGGGAAGGAAGGGGGGAGCATTCAGCTGGCGGCAGCCCCTCATGACGGGGAGCTGCGGCTGCCAGCAGCTGGCACTCTGCCATAGGGCGATGAGATTCACTGGCCGGGAAGGAGAGGAGAGCAGTCAGCTTGCGGCAGCCCCTCATGATAGCGAGCTGTGGCTGCCGGGAGCGGGCACTATGCCCTAGGGCAACGAGGCTCGCTGGCCATGGAGGAGGGGTGGAGCAGTCAGCTGGCGTTAGCCACTCATGGCGGCGAGCTGCGGCTGCCAACAGCTGGCACTCTGCCATAGGGTGACGAGGCTCGTTGGCCGGGAAGGAGGGGGGGAGCAGTCAGCTGGAGTTAGCCACTCATGACGGCGAGCTGCGGCTGCCATCAGCTGGCACTCCGCCATAGGGCGACGAGGCTCGCGTGCCGGGAAGGAGTGGGGGAGCATTCAGCTGGCGGCAACCCCTCATGGCGGCGAGCTGCGGCTGCCATTAGCTGGCACTCTGCCATAGGGCGACGAGGCTCGCTGTCCGGGAAGGAGTGGGGGAGCAGTCAGCTGGCGGCAACCCCTCATGGCGGCGAGCTACGGCTGCCATCAGCTGGCACTCTGCCATAGGGCGACGAGGCTCGCTGGCCGGGAAGGAGTGAAGGAGCAGTCAGCTGGCGGCAACCCCTCATGGCAGCGAGCTGCGGCTGCCATCAGCTGGCACTCTGCCATAGGGTGACGAGGCTCGCTGGCCGGAAAGGAGGGGGGGAGCAATCATCTGGCAGCAGCCCCTCATGACGGCGATCTGCTGCTGCCAAGTTCTGGCACTCTGCCATATGGCGACGAGGTTCACTAGCCGTTAAGAAGGGGGGGAGCAGTCATCTGGCGGCAGCCCCTCATGACCGCGAGCTGCGGCTGCCAGCAGCTGGCACTCTGCCATAGGGCGACGTGGCTCACTGGCCGTGAAGGAGAGGGGGAGCAGTCAGCTGGCGACAGCCCCTCATGGCGGGGAGCTGCGGCTGCCATCAGCTGGCACTCTGCAATAGGGCAACGAGGCTTGCTGGCCGGAAAGGAGGGGGGGAGCAGTCAGCTGGCGGCAGCCCCTCATGACGGCGAGCTGCGGCTGCCAGGAGCTGGCACTCTGCCATAGGGCAACGAGGTTCACTGGCCGGGAAGGAGGGGGGTAGCAGTCAGCTGGCGGCAGCCCCTCATGACGGCGAGCTGTGGCTGCCAGCAGATGGCACTCTGCCATAGGGCAACGAGGCCTGATGGCCGGAAAGGAGGGGGGGAGCAGTCAGCTGGCGGCTGCCCCTCATGACGGCAAGCTGCGGCTGCCAGGAGCTGGCACTCTGCCATAGGGCAACGAGGCTCGCTGGCCGGAAGGAGGGGGGGAGCAGTCAGCTGGCGGCAGCCCCTCATGACGGCGAGCTGCTGCTGCCAGCAGCTGGCACTCTGCCATAGGGCAACGAGGCTCGCTGGCTGGAAGGATGGGGGGAGCAGTCAGCTGGCGGCAGCCCCTCATGACGGCGAGCTGCGGCTGCCAGCAGCTGGCACTATGCCATAGGGCAAAGAGGCCTACTGGCCGGAAAGGAGGGGGGGGAGCAGTCAGCTGGCAGCAGCCCCTCATGACGGCGAGCTGCGGCTGCCAGCAGCTGGCACTCTGCCATAGGGCAACGAGGCTCGCTGGCTGGAAGGAGGTGGGGAGCAGTCAGCTGGCGGCAGTCCCTCATGGCGGCGAGTTGCGGCTGTTAGCAGCTGGCACTCTGCCATAGGGCAACGAGGCCTGCTGGCCGGAAAGGAGGGGAGGAGCAGTCAGCTGGCGGCAGCCCCTCATGACGGCGAGCTGCGGCTGCCAGGAGCTGGCACTCTGCCATAGGGCAAAAAGGTTCACTGGCCGGGGTGGAGGGTGGGAGCAGTCAGCTGGCGGCAGCCCCTCATGACGGCGAGCTGCGGCTGCCAGGAGCTGGCACTCTGCCATAGGGCGACGAGGTTCACTGGCCGGTAAGGAGGGGGGGAGCAGTCAGCTGGCGGCAGCCCCTTATGACGGCGAACTGCGGCTGCCAGGAGCTGGCACTCTGCCATAGGGCGACGAGGCTCGCTGGCCGGAAAGGAGGGGTGAGCAGTCAGCTGGCGGCAGCCCCACATGACGGCGAACTGCGGCTGCCAGGAGCTGGCACACTGCCATAGGGCAACGAGGCTCGCTGGCCGGGAAGGAGGGGGGGAGCAGTCAGCTGGCGGCAGCCCCTCATGACGGCGAGCTGCGGCTGCCAGGAGCTGGCACTGCCATAGGGAGGCGAGGCTGGCTGGCCAGGAAGGAGGGGGGGAGCAGTCAGCTGGCGGCAGCCACTAATGACGGCGAGCTGCGGCTGCCATCAGCTGGCACTCTGCCATAGGGCGACGAGGCTCGCTGGCCGGGAAGGAGGGGGGGAGCAGTCAGCTGGCGGCAGCCCCTCATGACGGCGAGCTGCGGCTGCCAGAAGCTGGCACTCTGCCATATGGCGACGAGTTTCCCTGGCCGTGAAGGAGGGGGGGAGCAGTCAGCTGGCGGCAGCCCCTCATGACGGAGAGCTGCGGCTGCCAGGAGCTGGCACTCTGCCATATGGCAACGAGTTTCACTGGCAGTGAAGGAGGGGGGGAGCATTCAGCTTGCGGCAGCCCCTCATGACGGCGAGCTGCGGCTGCCAGGAGCTGGCACTCTGCGATAAGGCGACGAGGCTCGCTGGCCGTGAAGGAGGGGGGGAGCAGTCAGCTGGCGGTAACCCCTCATGACGGCGAGCTGCGGCTGCCAGGAGCTGGCACTCTTCCATAGGGCGACGAGGTTCACTGGCCGTGAAGGAGTGGGGGAGCAGTCAGCTGGCGGCAGCCCCTCATGGCGGCGAGCTGCGGCTGCCATCAGCAGGCACTCTGCCATATGGCGACGAGTATCACTGGCCGTGAAGGAGGGGGGGAGCATTTAGCTGGCGGCAGCCCCTCATGACAGCGAGCTGCGGATGCCAGGAGCTGGCACTCTGCGATAGGGCGACGAGGCTCGCTGGCCGTGAAGGAGGGGGGTAGCAGTCAGCTAGCGGTAACCCCTCATGACGGCGAGCTGCGGCTGCCAGGAGCTGGCACTCTGCCATAGGGCGACGAGGCTCGCTGGATGGGAAGGAAGGGGGGAGCTGTCAGATGGCGGCAGCCCCTAATGGCGGCGAGCTGCGGCTGCCATCAGCTGGCACTCTGCCATAGGACGACGAGGCTCGCTTGATGGGAAGGAAGGGGGGAGCTGTCAGCTGGCGGCAGCCCCTAATGGCGGCGAGCTGCGGCTGCCATCAGCTGGCACTCTGCCATAGGGCGACGAGGCTCGCTGGATCGGAAGGAAGGGGGAGCTGTCAGCTAGCGGCAGCCCCTAATGGCGGCGAGCTGCGGCTGCTATCAGCTGGCACTCTGCCATAGGGCGACGAGGCTCGCTGGATGGGAAGGAAGGGGGAGCTGTCAGCTGGCGGCAGCCCCTAATGGCGTCGAGCTGCGGCTGCCATCAGCTGGCACTCTGCCATAGGGCGACAAGGCTCGCTGGATGGGTAGGTAGGGGAGAGCTGTCAGCTGGCGGCAGCCCCTATTGGCGGCGAGCTGCGGCTGCCTCAGATGGCACTCTGCCATAGGGCGACGAGGCTCGCTGGCCTGAAGGAGGGGGGGAGCAGTCAGCTGGCGGCAGCCCCTAATAGAGGCGAGCTGCGGCTGCCATCAGCTGGCACTCTGCCACATGGCGACGTGGCTCGCTGGCCGGATGGAGGGGGGGAGCAGTCAGCTGGCGGCAGCCCCTCATGGCGGCGAGCTGCGGCTGCCAGGACCTGGCACTGTGCTATAGGGCGACGAGGTTCACTGGTCGTGAAGGAGGGGGGCGAGCTGTCTGCTGGCGGCAGCCCCTCATGGCGGCGAGCTGCGGATGTCATCAGCTGGCACTCTACCTTAGGGCGACGAGGCTCGCTGGCCGGGAAGGAGGGGGGGAGCGATCACCTGGCGGCAGCCCCTAATGACGGCGAGCTGCGGCTGCCAGGAGCTGGTACTCTGCCATAGGGCGACGAGGCTCGCTGGCCGGAAAGGAGGGGGGGAACAGTCAGCTGGCGGCAGCCCCTAATGACGGCGAGCTGCGGCTGCCAGGAGCTGGTACTCTGCCATAGGGCGACGAGGCTCGCTGAATGGGAAGGAAGGGGGAAGCTGTCAGCTGGCGGCAGCCCCTAATGGCGGCGAGCTGCGGCTGCCATCAGCTGGCACTCTGCAATAGGGCGACGAGGCCCGCTGGCCGGGAAGGAGGGGGGGAGCAGTCAGCTGGCGGCAGCCCCTAATGACGGAAAGCTGCAGTTGCCATCAGCTGGCACTCTGCAATAGGGCGACGAGGCCCGCTGGCCGGGAAGGAGGGGGGGAGCAGTCAGCTGGTGGCAGCCCCTCATGGCGGCGAGCTGCGGCTGCATGGAGCTGGCACTCTGCCATAGGGCGACGAGGTTCACTGGCCGGGAAGGAAGGGGGGAGCATTCAGCTGGCGGCAGCCCCTCATGACGGGGAGCTGCGGCTGCCAGCAGCTGGCACTCTGCCATAGGGCGATGAGATTCACTGGCCGGGAAGGAGAGGAGAGCAGTCAGCTTGCGGCAGCCCCTCATGATAGCGAGCTGTGGCTGCCGGGAGCGGGCACTATGCCCTAGGGCAACGAGGCTCGCTGGCCATGGAGGAGGGGTGGAGCAGTCAGCTGGCGTTAGCCACTCATGGCGGCGAGCTGCGGCTGCCAACAGCTGGCACTCTGCCATAGGTTGACGAGGCTCGTTGGCCGGGAAGGAGGGGGGGAGCAGTCAGCTGGAGTTAGCCACTCATGACGGCGAGCTGCGGCTGCCATCAGCTGGCACTCCGCCATAGGGCGACGAGGCTCGCGTGCCGGGAAGGAGTGGGGGAGCATTCAGCTGGCGGCAACCCCTCATGGCGGCGAGCTGCGGCTGCCATTAGCTGGCACTCTGCCATAGGGCGACGAGGCTCGCTGTCCGGGAAGGAGTGGGGGAGCAGTCAGCTGGCGGCAACCCCTCATGGCGGCGAGCTACGGCTGCCATCAGCTGGCACTCTGCCATAGGGCGACGAGGCTCGCTGGCCGGGAAGGAGTGAAGGAGCAGTCAGCTAGCGGCAAACCCCTCATGGCGGCGAGCTGCGGCTGCCATCAGCTGGCACTCTGCCATAGGGTGACGAGGCTCGCTGGCCGGAAAGGAGGGGGGGAGCAATCATCTGGCAGCAGCCCCTCATGACGGCGATCTGCTGCTGCCAAGTTCTGGCACTCTGCCATATGGCGACGAGGTTCACTAGCCGTTAAGAAGGGGGGGAGCAGTCATCTGGCGGCAGCCCCTCATGACCGCGAGCTGCGGCTGCCAGCAGCCGGCACTCTGCCATAGGGCGACGTGGCTCACTGGCCGTGAAGGAGAGGGGGAGCAGTCAGCTGGCGACAGCCCCTCATGGCGGGGAGCTGCGGCTGCCATCAGCTGGCACTCTGCAATAGGGCAACGAGGCTTGCTGGCCGGAAAGGAGGGGGGGAGCAGTCAGCTGGCGGCAGCCCCTCATGACGGCGAGCTGCGGCTGCCAGGAGCTGGCACTCTGCCATAGGGCAACGAGGTTCACTGGCCGGGAAGGAGGGGGGTAGCAGTCAGCTGGCGGCAGCCCCTCATGACGGCGAGCTGTGGCTGCCAGCAGATGGCACTCTGCCATAGGGCAACGAGGCCTGATGGCCGGAAAGGAGGGGGGGAGCAGTCAGCTGGCGGCTGCCCCTCATGACGGCAAGCTGCGGCTGCCAGGAGCTGGCACTCTGCCATAGGGCAACGAGGCTCGCTGGCCGGAAGGAGGGGGGGAGCAGTCAGCTGGCGGCAGCCCCTCATGACGGCGAGCTGCTGCTGCCAGCAGCTGGCACTCTGCCATAGGGCAACGAGGCTCGCTGGCTGGAAGGAGGGGGGGAGCAGTCAGCTGGCGGCAGCCCCTCATGACGGCGAGCTGCGGCTGCCAGCAGCTGGCACTATGCCATAGGGCAAAGAGGCCTACTGGCCGGAAAGGAGGGGGGGGAGCAGTCAGCTGGCAGCAGCCCCTCATGACGGCGAGCTGCGGCTGCCAGCAGCTGGCACTCTGCCATAGGGCAACGAGGCTCGCTGGCTGGAAGGAGGTGGGGAGCAGTCAGCTGGCGGCAGTCCCTCATGGCGGCGAGTTGCGGCTGTTAGCAGCTGGCACTCTGCCATAGGGCAACGAGGCCTGCTGGCCGGAAAGGAGGGGAGGAGCAGTCAGCTGGCGGCAGCCCCTCATGACGGCGAGCTGCGGCTGCCAGGAGCTGGCACTCTGCCATAGGGCAAAAAGGTTCACTGGCCGGGGTGGAGGGTGGGAGCAGTCAGCTGGCGGCAGCCCCTCATGACGGCGAGCTGCGGCTGCCAGGAGCTGGCACTCTGCCATAGGGCGACGAGGTTCACTGGCCGGTAAGGAGGGGGGGAGCAGTCAGCTGGCGGCAGCCCCTTATGACGGCGAACTGCGGCTGCCAGGAGCTGGCACTCTGCCATAGGGCGACGAGGCTCGCTGGCCGGAAAGGAGGGGTGAGCAGTCAGCTGGCGGCAGCCCCACATGACGGCGAACTGCGGCTGCCAGGAGCTGGCACACTGCCATAGGGCAACGAGGCTCGCTGGCCGGGAAGGAGGGGGGGAGCAGTCAGCTGGCGGCAGCCCCTCATGACGGCGAGCTGCGGCTGCCAGGAGCTGGCACTGCCATAGGGCGACGAGTTTCCCTGGCCGTGAAGGAGGGGGGGAGCAGTCAGCTGGCGGCAGCCACTAATGACGGCGAGCTGCGGCTGCCATCAGCTGGCACTCTGCCATAGGGCGACGAGGCTCGCTGGCCGGGAAGGAGGGGGGGAGCAGTCAGCTGGCGGCAGCCCCTCATGACGGCGAGCTGCGGCTGCCAGAAGCTGGCACTCTGCCATATGGCGACGAGTTTCCCTGGCCGTGAAGGAGGGGGGGAGCAGTCAGCTGGCGGCAGCCCCTCATGACGGAGAGCTGCGGCTGCCAGGAGCTGGCACTCTGCCATATGGCAACGAGTTTCACTGGCAGTGAAGGAGGGGGGGAGCATTCAGCTTGCGGCAGCCCCTCATGACGGCGAGCTGCGGCTGCCAGGAGCTGGCACTCTGCGATAAGGCGACGAGGCTCGCTGGCCGTGAAGGAGGGGGGGAGCAGTCAGCTGGCGGTAACCCCTCATGACGGCGAGCTGCGGCTGCCAGGAGCTGGCACTCTTCCATAGGGCGACGAGGTTCACTGGCCGTGAAGGAGTGGGGGAGCAGTCAGCTGGCGGCAGCCCCTCATGGCGGCGAGCTGCGGCTGCCATCAGCAGGCACTCTGCCATATGGCGACGAGTATCACTGGCCGTGAAGGAGGGGGGGAGCATTTAGCTGGCGGCAGCCCCTCATGACAGCGAGCTGCGGATGCCAGGAGCTGGCACTCTGCGATAGGGCGACGAGGCTCGCTGGCCGTGAAGGAGGGGGGGAGCAGTCAGCTAGCGGTAACCCCTCATGACGGCGAGCTGCGGCTGCCAGGAGCTGGCACTCTGCCATAGGGCGACGAGGCTCGCTGGATGGGAAGGAAGGGGGGAGCTGTCAGATGGCGGCAGCCCCTAATGGCGGCGAGCTGCGGCTGCCATCAGCTGGCACTCTGCCATAGGACGACGAGGCTCGCTTGATGGGAAGGAAGGGGGGAGCTGTCAGCTGGCGGCAGCCCCTAATGGCGGCGAGCTGCGGCTGCCATCAGCTGGCACTCTGCCATAGGGCGACGAGGCTCGCTGGATCGGAAGGAAGGGGGAGCTGTCAGCTAGCGGCAGCCCCTAATGGCGGCGAGCTGCGGCTGCTATCAGCTGGCACTCTGCCATATGGCGACGAGTATCACTGGCCGTGAAGGAGGGGGGGAGCATTTAGCTGGCGGCAGCCCCTCATGACAGCGAGCTGCGGATGCCAGGAGCTGGCACTCTGCGATAGGGCGACGAGGCTCACTGGCCGTGAAGGAGGGGGGGAGCAGTCAGCTAGCGGTAACCCCTCATGACGGCGAGCTGCGGCTGCCAGGAGCTGGCACTCTGCCATAGGGCGACGAGGCTCGCTGGATGGGAAGGAAGGGGGGAGCTGTCAGATGGCGGCAGCCCCTAATGGCGGCGAGCTGCGGCTGCCATCAGCTGGCACTCTGCCATAGGACGACGAGGCTCGCTTGATGGGAAGGAAGGGGGGAGCTGTCAGCTGGCGGCAGCCCCTAATGGCGGCGAGCTGCGGCTGCCATCAGCTGGCACTCTGCCATAGGGCGACGAGGCTCGCTGGATCGGAAGGAAGGGGGAGCTGTCAGCTAGCGGCAGCCCCTAATGGCGGCGAGCTGCGGCTGCTATCAGCTGGCACTCTGCCATAGGGCGACGAGGCTCGCTGGAAGGGAAGGAAGGGGGAGCTGTCAGCTGGCGGCAGCCCCTAATGGCGGCGAGCTGCGGCTGCCATCAGCTGGCACTCTGCCATAGGGCGACAAGGCTCGCTGGATGGGTAGGTAGGGGAGAGCTGTCAGCTGGCGGCAGCCCCTATTGGCGGCGAGCTGCGGCTGCCTCAGCTGGCACTCTGCCATAGGGCGACGAGGCTCGATGGCCGGGGAGGAGGGGGGGAGCAGTCACCTGGCGGCAGCCCCTAATGACGGCGAGCTGCGGCTGCCAGGAGCTGGTACTCTGCCATAGGGCGACGAGGCTCGCTGGCCGGGAAGGAGGGGGGGAGCAGTCAGCTGGCGGCAGCCCCTAATGACGGCGAGCTGCGGCTGCCAGGAGCTGGTACTCTGCCATAGGGCGACGAGGCTCGCTGAATGGGAAGGAAGGGGGAAGCTGTCAGCTGGCGGCAGCCCCTAATGGCGGCGAGCTGCGGCTGCCATCAGCTGGCACTCTGCAATAGGGCGACGAGGCCCGCTGGGTTGGGAAGGAGGGGGGGAGCAGTCAGCTGGCGGCAGCCCCTAATGACGGAAAGCTGCAGTTGCCATCAGCTGGCACTCTGCAATAGGGCGACGAGGCCCGCTGGCCGGGAAGGAAGGGGGGAGCAGTCAGCTGGTGGCAGCCCCTCATGGCGGCGAGCTGCGGCTGCAAGGAGCTGGCACTCTGCCATAGGGCGACGAGGTTCACTGGCCGGGAAGGAAGGGGGGAGCATTCAGCTGGCGGCAGCCCCTCATGACGGGGAGCTGCGGCTGCCAGCAGCTGGCACTCTGCCATAGGGCGATGAGATTCACTGGACGGTAAGGAGAGGAGAGCAGTCAGCTTGCGGCAGCCCCTCATGATAGCGAGCTGTGGCTGCCGGGAGCGGGCACTATGCCCTATGGCAACGAGGCTCGCTGGCCATGGAGGAGGGGTGGAGCAGTCAGCTGGCGTTAGCCACTCATGACGGCGAGCTGCGGCTGCCAACAGCTGGCACTCTGCCATAGGGTGACGAGGCTCGCTGGCCGGGAAGGAGGGGGGGAGCAGTCAGCTGGCGTTAGCCACTCATGACGGCGAGCTGCGGCTGCCATCAGCTGGCACTCCGCCATAGGGCGACGAGGCTCGCGTGCCGGGAAGGAGTGGGGGAGCATTCAGCTGGCGGCAACCCCTCATGGCGGCGAGCTGCGGCTGCCATTAGCTGGCACTCTGCCATAGGGCGACGAGGCTCGCTGTCCGGGAAGGAGTGGGGGAGCAGTCAGCTGGCGGCAACCCCTCATGGCGGCGAGCTACGGCTGCCATCAGCTGGCACTCTGCCATAGGGCGACGAGGCTCGCTGGCCGGGAAGGAGTGGGGGAGCAGTCAGCTGGCGGCAACCCCTCATGGCGGCGAGCTGCGGCTGCCATCAGCTGGCACTCTGCCATAGGGCGACGAGGCTCGCTGGCCGGAAAGGAGGGGGGGAGCAGTCAGCTGGCAGCATCCCCTCATGGCGGCGAGATGCGGCTGCCATCAGCTGGCACTCTGCCATAGGGCAACGAGTCTCGCTGGCCGGAAGGAGGGGGGGAGCAGAAAGCTGGCAGCCGCCCCTCATGACGGCCAGCTGCGGCTGCCAGGAGCTGGCACTCTGCCATAGGGCGACGTGGTTCACTGGCCGTGAAGGAGGGAGGATGCAGTCAGCTGGCGGCATCCCCTCATGGCGGCGAGCTGCGGCTGCCAGGAGCTGTCACTCTGCAATAGGGCGACGAGGTTCACTGGCCTTGAAGGTGGGGGGGAGCAGTCAGCTGGCAGCATCCCCTCATGGTGGCGAGCTGCGGCTGCCAGGAGCTGGCACTCTGCCATAGGGCGACGAGGCTCGCTGGCCGTGAAGGTGGGGGGGAGCAGTCAGCTGGCGGCAGCTTCTCATGACGGCGAGCTTTGGCTGCCAGCAGCTAGCACTCTGCCATAGGGCGAAATGTTTCACTGCACGGGAAGGAGGGGGGGAGCATTTAGCTAGCGGCAGCCCCTCATGACGGCGAGCTGCGGCTGCCATCAGCTGGCACTTTGCCATAGAGCGACGAGGCTCGCTGGCCGTGAAGGAGGGGGGGAGCAGTCAGCTGGCGGCCGCCCCCCATGACTGCGAGATGCGGCTGCCAGGAGCTGGCACTCTGCCATATGGCGACGAGGCTCGCTGGCCGGGAAGGAGGGGGGGAGCAGTCAGCTGGCGGTAGCCCCTCATGACGGCGAGCTGCGGCGGCCAGGAGCTGGCACTCTGCCATAGGGCGACGAGGCTCGCTGGCCGTGAAGGAGAGGGGGAGCAGTCAGCTGGCGGCAGCCTCTCATGACGGCGAGCTTTGGCTGCCAGCAGCTGGTACTCTGCCATGGGGCGAAAAGATTCACTGGCCGTGGAGAGGGGGGGGAGCATTTAGCTGGCAGCAGCACCTCATGACGGCGAGCTGCGGCTGCCATCAGCTGGCACTCTGCCATAGGGCGACGAGGCTCGATGGCCGAGAAGGAGGGGGGAAGCAGTCAGCTGGCTGCAGCCCCTCATGACGGCGAGCTGCGGCTGCCAGGAGCTGGCACTCTGCCATAGGGCGACGAGGTTCACTGGCCGTGAAGGGGGGGGGGAGCTTTCAGCTGGCGGCATCTCCTCATGACGGCGAGTTGCGGCTGACAGGAGCTGGCACTCTGCCATAGGGCGACGAGGCTCGCTGGCCGGGATGGAGGAGGAGCAGTCAGCTGGCGGCAGCCACTCATGACGGCGAGCTGCGGCTGCCATCAGCTGGCACTCTGCCATTGGGCGACGATGTTCACTGGCCGGGAAGGAGGGGGGGAGCAGTCAGCTGGCGGCAGCCCCTCATGGCGGCGAACTGCGGCTGCCAGGAGCTGGCACTCTGCCATATGGCGACGAGGTTCACTGGCCGGGTAGGAGGGGGCGAGCAGTCAGCTGGCGGCAGCCCCTCATGGCGGCGAGCTGCGGATGTCATCTGCTGGCACTCTGCCATTGAGCGACGAGGCTCGCTGGCCGGGAAGGATGGGAGGAGCAGTCAGCTGGCGGCAGCCCCTCATGGCGGCGAGCTGCGGCTGCCATCAGCTGGCACTCTTCCATAGGGCAACGAGGCTTGCTGGCCGGAAAGGAGGGGGGGAGCAGTCAGCTGGCGGCCGCCCCTCATGACGGTGAGCTGCGGCTGCCAGGAGCTGGCACTCTGCCATAGGGCGACGAGGTTCACTGGCCGTGAAGGTGGGGGGGAGCAGACAGCTGGCGGCATCCCCTCATGACGGCGAGCTGCTGCTGCCAGGAGCTGGCACTCTGCCATAGGGCGACGAGGCTCGCTGGCCGGAAGTAGGGGGGGAGCAGTCAGCTGGCGGCAGCCCCTAATGGAGGCGAGCTGCGGCTGCCATCAGCTGGCACTCTGCCACATGGCGACGTGGCTCGCAGGCCGGAAGGAGGGGGGGAGCAGTCAGCTGGCGGCAGCCCCTCATGGCGGCGAGCTGCGGCTGCCAGGACCTGGCACTGTGCCATAGGGCGACGAGGTTCACTGGTCGTGAAGGAGGGGGGCGAGCTGTCTGCTGGCGGCAGCCCCTCATGGCGGCGAGCTGCGGATGTCATCAGCTGGCACTCTACCTTAGGGCGACGAGGCTCGCTGGCCGGGAAGGAGGGGGGGAGCAGTCACCTGGCGGCAGCCCCTAATGACGGCGAGCTGCGGCTGCCAGGAGCTGGTACTCTGCCATAGGGCGACGAGGCTCGCTGGCCGGAAAGGAGGGGGGGAACAGTCAGCTGGCGGCCGCCCCTCATGACGGCTGGCTGCGGCTGCCAGGAGCTGGCACTCTGCCATAGGGCGACGAGGTTCACTGGCCGTGAAAGAGAGGGGGAGCAGTCAGCAGGCGGCATCCCCTCATGGCGGCGAGCTGCGGCTGCCAGGTGCTGGCACTCTGCCATAGGGCGACGAGGCTCGCTGGCCGTGAAGGAGGGGGGGAGCAGTCAGCTGGCGGCATCCCCTCATGGCGGCGAGCTGCGGCTGCCAGGAGCTGGCACTCTGCCATAGGGCGACGAGGCTCGCTGGCCGTGAAGGTGGGGGGGAGCAGAAAGCTGGCGGCCGCCCCTCATGACGGCGAGCTGCGGCTGCAAGGAGCTGGCACTCTGCCATAGGGCGACGAGGTTCACTGGCCGTGAAGGTGGGGGGGAGCAGAAAGCTGGCGGCCGCCCCTCATGACGGCGAGCTGCGGCTGCAAGGAGCTGGCACTCTGCCATAGGGCGACGAGGTTCACTGGCCGTGAAGGAGGGGGGGAGCAGTCAGCTGGCAAAAAACCCCTCATGGCGGCGAGCTGCGGCTGCCATCAGCTGGCACTCTTTCTTAGGGCAACGAGGCTTGCTGGCCGGAAAGGAGGGGGGGAGCAGTCAGCTGGCGGCCGCCCCTCATGATGGTGAGCTGCGGCTGCCAGGAGCTGGCACTTTGCCATAGGGCGACGAGGTTCACTGGCCGTGAAGGAGGGGGGGAGCAGTCAGCTGGCGGCATCCCCTCATGGCGGCGAGCTGCGTCTGCCATCAGCTGGCACTCTGCCATAGGGCAACGAGGCTTGCTGGCCGGAAAGGTGGGGTGGAGCAGTCAGCTGGCGGCCGCCCCTCATGACGGCTGGCTGCGGCTGCCAGGAGCCGGCACTCTTCCATAGGGCGACGAGGTTCACTGGCCGTGAAAGAGGGGGGGAGCAGTCAGCTGGCGGCATCCCCTCATGGCGGCGAGCTGCGGCTGCCATTAGCTGGCACTCTGCCATAGGGCGACGAGGCTCGCTGTCCGGGAAGGAGTGGGGGAGCAGTCAGATGGCGGCAACCCCTCATGGCGGCGAGCTGCGGCTGCCATCAGCTGGCACTCTGCCATAGGGCGACGAGGCTCGCTGGCCGGGAAGGAGTGGGGGAGCAGTCAGCTGGCGGCAACCCCTCATGGCGGCGAGCTGCGGATGCCATCAGATGGCACTCTGCCATAGGGCGACGAGGCTCGATGGCCGGGAAGGAGGGGGGGAGCAATCATCTGGCGGCAGCCCCTTTTGACGGCGAACTGCTGCTGCCAAGTGCTGGCACTCAGCCATATGGCGACGAGGTTCACTAGCCGTTAAGAAGGGGGGGAGCAGTCAGCTGGCGGCAGCCCCTCATGGCGGCGAACTGCGGCTGCCATCAGCTGGCACTCTGCCATAGGGCGACGAGACTCGATGGTTGGGAAGGAAGGGGGAGCTGTCAGCTGGCGGCAGCCCCTAATAGCGGCGAGCTGCGGCTGCCATCAGCTGGCACTCTGCCATAGGGCGACGAGGCTCGCTGGATGGGAAGGAAGGGGGAGCTGTCAGCTGGCGGCAGCTCCTAATGGCGGCGAGCTGCGGCTGCCATCAGCTGGCACTCTGCCATAGGGCGACGAGGCTCGCTGGATGGGAAGGAAGGGGGGAGCTGTCAGCTGGCGGCAGCCCCTAATGGCGGCGAGCTGCGGCTGCCATCAGCTGGCACTCTGCCATAGGGCGACGAGGCTCGCTGGATGGGAAGGAAGGGGGAGCTGTCAGCTGGCGGCAGCCCCTAATGGCAGCGAGCTGCGGCTGCCATCAGCTTGCACTCTGCCATAGGGCGACGAGGCTCGCTGGATGGAAAGGAAGGGGGAGCTGTCAGCTGGCGGCAGCCCCTTATGGCGGCGAGCTGCGGATGCCATCAGATGGCACTCTGCCATAGGGCGACGAGGCTCGCTGGCCGGGAAGGAGAGGAGAGCAGTCAGCTTGCGGCAGCCCCTCATGATAGCGAGCTGTGGCTGCCGGGAGCGGGCACTATGCCCTAGGGCAACGAGGCTCGCTGGCCATGGAGGAGGGGTGGAGCAGTCAGCTGGCGTTAGCCACTCATGACGGCGAGCTGCGGCTGCCATCAGCTGGCACTCTGCCATAGGGTGACGAGGCTCGCTGGCCGGGAAGGAGGGGGGGAGCAGTCAGCTGGCGTAAGCCACTCATGACGGCGAGCTGCGGCTGCCATCAGCTGGCACTCCGCCATAGGGCGACGAGGCACGCGTGCCGGGAAGGAGTGGGGGAGCATTCAGCTGGCGGCAACCCCTAATGGCGGCGAGCTGCGGCTGCCATTAGCTGGCACTCTGCCATAGGGCGACGAGGCTCGCTGTCCGGGAAGGAGTGGGGGAGCAGTCAGCTGGCGGCAACCCCTCATGGCGGCGAGCTACGGCTGCCATCAGCTGGCACTCTGCCATAGGGCGACGAGGCTCGCTGGCCGGGAAGGAGTGGGGGAGCAGTCAGCTGGCGGCAACCCCTCATGGCGGCGAGCTGCGGCTGCCATCAGTTGGCACTCTGCCATAGGGCGACGAGGCTCGCTGGCCGGAAAGGAGGGGGAAAGCAATCATCTGGCAGCAGCCCCTCATGACGGCGATCTGCTGCTGCCAAGTTCTGGCACTCTGCCATATGGCGACGAGGTTCACTAGCCGTTAAGAAGGGGGGGAGCAGTCATCTGGCGGCAGCCCCTCATGACCGCGAGCTGCGGCTGCCAGCAGCTGGCACTCTGCCATAGGGCGACGTGGCTCACTGGCCGTGAAGGAGAGGGGGAGCAGTCAGCTGGCGGCAGCCCCTCATGGCGGGGAGCTGCGGCTGCCATCAGCTGGCACTCTGCAATAGGGCAACGAGGCTTGCTGGCCGGAAAGGAGGGGGGGAGCCGTCAGCTGGCGGCCGCCCCTCATGACGGCTGGCTTCGGCTGCCAGGAGCTGGCACTCTGCCATAGGGCGACGAGGTTCACTGGCCGTGAAAGAGAGGGGGAGCAGTCAGCAGGCGGCATCCCCTCATGGCGGCGAGCTGCGGCTGCCAGGTGCTGGCACTCTGCCATAGGGCGACGAGGCTCGCTGGCCGTGAAGGAGGGGGGGAGCAGTCAGCTGGCGGCATCCCCTCATGGCGGCGAGCTGCGGCTGCCAGGAGCTGGCACTCTGCCATAGGGCGACGAGGCTCGCTGGCAGTGAAGGTGGGGGGGAGCAGAAAGCTGGCGGCCGCCCCTCATGACGGCGTGCTGCGGCTGCAAGGAGCTGGCACTCTGCCATAGGGCAACGAGGTTCACTGGCCGGGAAGGAGGGGGGTAGCAGTCAGCTGGCGGCAGCCCCTCATGACGGCGAGCTGTGGCTGCCAGCAGCTGGCACTCTGCCATAGGGCAACGAGGCCTGATGGCCGGAAAGGAGGGGGGGAGCAGTCAGCTGGCGGCAGCCCCTCATGACGGCAAGCTGCGGCTGCCAGGAGCTGGCACTCTGCCATAGGGCAACGAGGCCTGCTGGCCGGAAAGGAGGGGGGGAGCAGTCAGCTGGCGGCAGCCCCTCATGACGGCGAGCTGCGGCTGCCAGGAGCTGGCACTCTGCCATAGGGCAACGAGGTTCACTGGCCGGGAAGGAGGGGGGTAGCAGTCAGCTGGCGGCAGCCCCTCATGACGGCGAGCTGTGGCTGCCAGCAGCTGGCACTCTGCCATAGGGCAACGAGGCCTGATGGCCGGAAACGAGGGGGGGAGCAGTCAGCTGGCGGCAGCCCCTCATGACGGCAAGCTGCGGCTGCCAGGAGCTGGCACTCTGCCATAGGGCAACGAGGCTCGCTGGCCGGAAGGAGGGGGGGAGCAGTCAGCTGGAGGCAGCCCCTCATGACGGCGAGCTGCTGCTGCCAGCAGCTGGCACTCTGCCATAGGGCAACGAGGCTCGCTGGCTGGAAGGAGGGGGGGAGCAGTCAGCTGGCGGCAGCCCCTCATGACGGCGAGCTGCGGCTGCCAGCAGCTGGCACTATGCCATAGGGCAAAGAGGCCTACTGGCCGGAAAGAAGGGGGGGGAGCAGTCAGCTGGCAGCAGCCCCTCATGACGGCGAGCTGCGGTTGCCAGCAGCTGGCACTCTGCCATAGGGCAACGAGACTCGCTGGCTGGAAGGAGGTGGGGAGCAGTCAGCTGGCGGCAGTCCCTCATGGCGGCGAGTTGCGGCTGTTAGCAGCTGGCACTCTGCCATAGGGCAACGAGGCCTGCTGGCCGGAAAGGAGGGGAGGAGCAGTCAGCTGGCGGCAGCCCCTCATGACGGCGAGCTGCGGCTGCCAGGAGCTGGCACTCTGCCATAGGGCAAAAAGGTTCACTGGCCGGGGTGGAGGGTGGGAGCAGTCAGCTGGCGGCAGCCCCTCATGACGGCGAGCTGCGGCTGCCAGGAGCTAGCACTCTGCCATAGGGCGACGAGGTTCACTGGCCGGTAAGGAGGGGGGGAACAGTCAGCTGGCGGCAGCCCCTTATGACGGCGAACTGCGGCTGCCAGGAGCTGGCACTCTGCCATAGGGCGACGAGGCTCGCTGGCCGGAAAGGAGGGGTGAGCAGTCAGCTGGCGGCAGCCCTACATGACGGCGAACTGCGGCTGCCAGGAGCTGGCACACTGCCATAGGGCAACGAGGCTCGCTGGCCGGGAAGGAGGGGGGGAGCAGTCAGCTGGCGGCAGCCCCTCATGACGGCGAGCTGCGGCTGCCAGGAGCTGGCACTGCCATAGGGCGGCGAGGCTGGCTGGCCAGGAAGGAGGGGGGGAGCAGTCAGCTGGCGGCAGCCACTAATGACGGCGAGCTGCGGCTGCCAGAAGCTGGCACTCTGCCATATGGCGACGAGTTTCCCTGGCCGTGAAGGAGGGGGGGAGCAGTCAGCTGGCGGCAGCCACTAATGACGGCGAGCTGCGGCTGCCAGGAGCTGGCACTCTGCCATATGGCAACGAGTTTCACTGTCAGTGAAGGAGGGGGGGAGCATTCAGCTTGCGGCAGCCCCTCATGACGGCGAGCTGCGGCTGCCAGGAGCTGGCACTCTGCGAAAAGGCGACGAGGCTCGCTGGCCGTGAAGGAGGGGGGGAGCAGTCAGCTGGCGGTAACCCCTCATGACGGCGAGCTGCGGCTGCCAGGAGCTGGCACTCTTCCATAGGGCGACGAGGTTCACTGGCCGTGAAGGAGTGGGGGAGCAGTCAGCTGGCGGCAGCCCCTCATGGCGGCGAGCTGCGGCTGCCATCAGCAGGCACTCTGCCATATAGCGACGAGTATCACTGGCCGTGAAGGAGGGGGGGAGCATTTAGCTGGCGGCAGCCCCTCATGACAGCGAGCTGCGGATGCCAGGAGCTGGCACTCTGCGATAGGGCGACGAGGCTCGCTGGCCGTGAAGGAGGGGGGGAGCAGTCAGCTGGCGGTAACCCCTCATGACGGCGAGCTGCGGCTGCCAGGAGCTGGCACTCTGCCAAAGGGCAACGAGGTTCACTGGCCGTAAAGGGGGGGGGGAGCAGTCAGCTGGTGGTAGCCCTTCATGACGGCGAGCTGCGGCTGCCAGGAGCTGGCTCTCTGCCATAGGGCGACGAGTTTCACTGGCCGGGAAGGAGGAGGGGAGCAGTCAGAGGCGGCAGCCCCTCATTGCGGCAAGCTGCGGCTGCCAGGAGCTGGCACTCTGCCATAGGGCGACGAGGCTCGCTGGCCGGAAGGAGGGGGGAGCAGTCAGCTGGCGGCAGCCCCTCATGGCGGCGAGCTGCGGCTGCCAGCAGCTGGCACTCTGCCATAGGGCGACGAGGCTCGCTGGCCGGAAGGAAGGGGGGAGCAGTCAGCTGGCGGCAGTCCCTCATGGCGGCGAGCTGCGGCTGCCAGGAGCTGGCACTCTGCCATAGGGCAACGAGGCTCGCTGGCCGGAAGAAGGGGGGGAGCAGTTAGCTTGCGGCAGCCCCTCATGGCGGCGAGCTGCGGCTGCCAGCAGCTGGCACTATGCCATAGGGCAAAGAGGCCTTCTGGCCGGAAAGGAGGGGGGGAGCAGTCAGCTGGCGGCAGCCACTAATGACGGCGAGCTGCGGCTGTCATCAGCTGGCACTCTGCCATAGGGCGACGAGGCTCGCTGGATGGGTTAGGAAGGGGGGAGCAGTCAGCTGGCGGCAGCCCCTAATGGCGGCGACCTGCGGCTGCCATCAGCTGGCACTCTGCCATAGGGCGACGAGGCTCGCTGGATGGGAAGGAAGGGGGGAGCTGTCAGATGGCGGCAGCCCCTAATGGCGGCGAGCTGCGGCTGCCATCAGCTGGCACTCTGCCATAGGACGACGAGGCTCGCTTGATGGGAAGGAAGGGGGGAGCTGTCAGCTGGCGGCAGCCCCTAATGGCGGCGAGCTGCGGCTGCCATCAGCTGGCACTCTGCCATAGGGCGACGAGGCTCGCTGGATCGGAAGGAAGGGGGAGCTGTCAGTTAGCGGCAGCCCCTAATGGCGGCGAGCTGCGGCTGCTATCAGCTGGCACTCTGCCATAGGGCGACGAGGCTCGCTGGATGGGAAGGAAGGGGGAGCTGTCAGCTGGCGGCAGCCCCTAATGGCGGCGAGCTGCGGCTGCCATCAGCTGGCACTCTGCCATAGGGCGACAAGGCTCGCTGGATGGGTAGGTAGGGGAGAGCTGTCAGCTGGCGGCAGCCCCTATTGGCGGCGAGCTGCGGCTGCCTCAGCTGGCACTCTGCCATAGGGCGACGAGGCTCGCCGGCCGGGGAGGAGGGGGGGAGCAGTCACCTGGCGGCAGCCCCTAATGACGGCGAGCTGCGGCTGCCAGGAGCTGGTACTCTGCCATAGGGCGACGAGGCTCGCTGGCCGGGAAGGAGGGGGGGAGCAGTCAGCTGGCGGCAGCCCCTAATGACGGCGAGCTGCGGCTGCCAGGAGCTGGTACTCTGCCATAGGGCGACGAGGCTCGCTGAATGGGAAGGAAGGGGGAAGCTGTCAGCTGGCGGCAGCCCCTAATGGCGGCGAGCTGCGGCTGCCATCAGCTGGCACTCTGCAATAGGGCGACGAGGCCCGCTGGGTTGGGAAGGAGGGGGGGAGCAGTCAGCTGGCGGCAGCCCCTAATGACGGAAAGCTGCAGTTGCCATCAGCTGGCACTCTGCAATAGGGCGACGAGGCCCGCTGGCCGGGAAGGAAGGGGGGAGCAGTCAGCTGGTGGCAGCCCCTCATGGCGGCGCGCTGCGGCTGCAAGGAGCTGGCACTCTGCCATAGGGCGACGAGGTTCACTGGCCGGGAAGGAAGGGGGGAGCATTCAGCTGGCGGCAGCCCCTCATGACGGGGAGCTGCGGCTGCCAGCAGCTGGCACTCTGCCATAGGGCGACGAGGCTCGCTGGATGGGTTAGGAAGGGGGGAGCAGTCAGCTGGCGGCAGCCCCTAATGGCGGCGACCTGCGGCTGCCATCAGCTGGCACTCTGCCATAGGGCGACGAGGCTCGCTGGATGGGAAGGAAGGGGGGAGCTGTCAGATGGCGGCAGCCCCTAATGGCGGCGAGCTGCGGCTGCAATCAGCTGGCACTCTGCCATAGGACGACGAGGCTCGCTTGATGGGAAGGAAGGGGGGAGCTGTCAGCTGGCGGCAGCCCCTAATGGCGGCGAGCTGCGGCTGCCATCAGCTGGCACTCTGCCATAGGGCGACGAGGCTCGCTGGATGGGAAGGAAGGGGGAGCTGTCAGCTGGCGGCAGCCCCTAATGGCGGCGAGCTGCGGCTGCCATCAGCTGGCACTCTGCCATAGGGCGACAAGGCTCGCTGGATGGGTAGGTAGGGGAGAGCTGTCAGCTGGCGGCAGCCCCTATTGGCGGCGAGCTGCGGCTGCCTCAGCTGGCACTCTGCCATAGGGCGACGAGGCTCGCCGGCCGGGGAGGAGGGGGGGAGCAGTCACCTGGCGGCAGCCCCTAATGACGGCGAGCTGCGGCTGCCAGGAGCTGGTACTCTGCCATAGGGCGACGAGGCTCGCTGGCCGGGAAGGAGGGGGGGAGCAGTCAGCTGGCGGCAGCCCCTAATGACGGCGAGCTGCGGCTGCCAGGAGCTGGTACTCTGCCATAGGGCGACGAGGCTCGCTGAATGGGAAGGAAGGGGGAAGCTGTCAGCTGGCGGCAGCCCCTAATGGCGGCGAGCTGCGGCTGCCATCAGCTGGCACTCTGCAATAGGGCGACGAGGCCCGCTGGGTTGGGAAGGAGGGGGGGAGCAGTCAGCTGGCGGCAGCCCCTAATGACGGAAAGCTGCAGTTGCCATCAGCTGGCACTCTGCAATAGGGCGACGAGGCCCGCTGGCCGGGAAGGAAGGGGGGAGCAGTCAGCTGGTGGCAGCCCCTCATGGCGGCGCGCTGCGGCTGCAAGGAGCTGGCACTCTGCCATAGGGCGACGAGGTTCACTGGCCGGGAAGGAAGGGGGGAGCATTCAGCTGGCGGCAGCCCCTCATGACGGGGAGCTGCGGCTGCCAGCAGCTGGCACTCTGCCATAGGGCGATGAGATTCACTGGACGGGAAGGAGAGGAGAGCAGTCAGCTTGCGGCAGCCCCTCATGATAGCGAGCTGTGGCTGCCGGGAGCGGGCACTATGCCCTATGGCAACGAGGCTCGCTGGCCATGGAGGAGGGGTGGAGCAGTCAGCTGGCGTTAGCCACTCATGACGGCGAGCTGCGGCTGCCAACAGCTGGCACTCTGCCATAGGGTGACGAGGCTCGCTGGCCGGGAAGGAGGGGGGGAGCAGTCAGCTGGCGTTAGCCACTCATGACGGCGAGCTGCGGCTGCCATCAGCTGGCACTCCGCCATAGGGCGACGAGGCTCGCTTGCCGGGAAGGAGTGGGGGAGCATTCAGCTGGCGGCAACCCCTCATGGCGGCGAGCTGCGGCTGCCATTAGCTGGCACTCTGCCATAGGGCGACGAGGCTCGCTGTCCGGGAAGGAGTGGGGGAGCAGTCAGCTGGCGGCAACCCCTCATGGCGGCGAGCTGCGGCTGCCAGGAGCTGGCTCTCTGCCATAGGGCGACGAGTTTCACTGGCCGGGAAGGAGGAGGGGAGCAGTCAGAGGCGGCAGCCCCTCATTGCGGCAAGCTGCGGCTGCCAGGAGCTGGCACTCTGCCATAGGGCGACGAGGCTCGCTGGCCGGAAGGAGGGGGGAGCAGTCAGCTGGCGGCAGCCCCTCATGGCGGCGAGCTGCGGCTGCCAGCAGCTGGCACTCTGCCATAGGGCGACGAGGCTCGCTGGCCGGAAGGAAGGGGGGAGCAGTCAGCTGGCGGCAGTCCCTCATGGCGGCGAGCTGCGGCTGCCAGGAGCTGGCACTCTGCCATAGGGCAACGAGGCTCGCTGGCCGGAAGAAGGGGGGGAGCAGTTAGCTTGCGGCAGCCCCTCATGGCGGCGAGCTGCGGCTGCCAGCAGCTGGCACTATGCCATAGGGCAAAGAGGCCTTCTGGCCGGAAAGGAGGGGGGGAGCAGTCAGCTGGCGGCAGCCACTAATGACGGCGAGCTGCGGCTGTCATCAGCTGGCACTCTGCCATAGGGCGACGAGGCTCGCTGGATGGGTTAGGAAGGGGGGAGCAGTCAGCTGGCGGCAGCCCCTAATGGCGGCGACCTGCGGCTGCCATCAGCTGGCACTCTGCCATAGGGCGACGAGGCTCGCTGGATGGGAAGGAAGGGGGGAGCTGTCAGATGGCGGCAGCCCCTAATGGCGGCGAGCTGCGGCTGCCATCAGCTGGCACTCTGCCATAGGACGACGAGGCTCGCTTGATGGGAAGGAAGGGGGGAGCTGTCAGCTGGCGGCAGCCCCTAATGGCGGCGAGCTGCGGCTGCCATCAGCTGGCACTCTGCCATAGGGCGACGAGGCTCGCTGGATCGGAAGGAAGGGGGAGCTGTCAGCTAGCGGCAGCCCCTAATGGCGGCGAGCTGCGGCTGCTATCAGCTGGCACTCTGCCATAGGGCGACGAGGCTCGCTGGATGGGAAGGAAGGGGGAGCTGTCAGCTGGCGGCAGCCCCTAATGGCGGCGAGCTGCGGCTGCCATCAGCTGGCACTCTGCCATAGGGCGACAAGGCTCGCTGGATGGGTAGGTAGGGGAGAGCTGTCAGCTGGCGGCAGCCCCTATTGGCGGCGAGCTGCGGCTGCCTCAGCTGGCACTCTGCCATAGGGCGACGAGGCTCGCTGGCCGGGGAGGAGGGGGGGAGCAGTCACCTGGCGGCAGCCCCTAATGACGGCGAGCTGCGGCTGCCAGGAGCTGGTACTCTGCCATAGGGCGACGAGGCTCGCTGGCCGGGAAGGAGGGGGGGAGCAGTCAGCTGGCGGCAGCCCCTAATGACGGCGAGCTGCGGCTGCCAGGAGCTGGTACTCTGCCATAGGGCGACGAGGCTCGCTGAATGGGAAGGAAGGGGGAAGCTGTCAGCTGGCGGCAGCCCCTAATGGCGGCGAGCTGCGGCTGCCATCAGCTGGCACTCTGCAATAGGGCGACGAGGCCCGCTGGGTTGGGAAGGAGGGGGGGAGCAGTCAGCTGGCGGCAGCCCCTAATGACGGAAAGCTGCAGTTGCCATCAGCTGGCACTCTGCAATAGGGCGACGAGGCCCGCTGGCCGGGAAGGAAGGGGGGAGCAGTCAGCTGGTGGCAGCCCCTCATGGCGGCGCGCTGCGGCTGCAAGGAGCTGGCACTCTGCCATAGGGCGACGAGGTTCACTGGCCGGGAAGGAAGGGGGGAGCATTCAGCTGGCGGCAGCCCCTCATGACGGGTGCTGCGGCTGCCAGCAGCTGGCACTCTGCCATAGGGCGATGAGATTCACTGGACGGGAAGGAGAGGAGAGCAGTCAGCTTGCGGCAGCCCCTCATGATAGCGAGCTGTGGCTGCCGGGAGCGGGCACTATGCCCTATGGCAACGAGGCTCGCTGGCCATGGAGGAGGGGTGGAGCAGTCAGCTGGCGTTAGCCACTCATGACGGCGAGCTGCGGCTGCCAACAGCTGGCACTCTGCCATAGGGTGACGAGGCTCGCTGGCCGGGAAGGAGGGGGGGAGCAGTCAGCTGGCGTTAGCCACTCATGACGGCGAGCTGCGGCTGCCATCAGCTGGCACTCCGCCATAGGGCGACGAGGCTCGCTTGCCGGGAAGGAGTGGGGGAGCATTCAGCTGGCGGCAACCCCTCATGGCGGCGAGCTGCGGCTGCCATTAGCTGGCACTCTGCCATAGGGCGACGAGGCTCGCTGGCCGGGAAGGAGTGGGGGAGCAGTCAGCTGGCGGCAACCCCTCATGGCGGCGAGCTGCGGCTGCCATCAGCTGGCACTCTGCCATAGGGCGACGAGGCTCGCTGGCCGGAAAGGAGGGGGGGAGCAGTCAGCTGGCAGCATCCCCTCATGGCTGCGAGATGCGGCTGCCATCAGCTGGCACTCTGCCATAGGGCAACGAGTCTCGCTGGCCGGAAGGAGGGGGGGAGCAGAAAGCTGGCAGCCGCCCCTCATGACGGCCAGCTGCGGCTGCCAGGAGCTGGCACTCTGCCATAGGGCGACGTGGTTCACTGGCCGTGAAGGAGGGAGGGTGCAGTCAGCTGGCGGCATCCCCTCATGGCGGCGAGCTGCGGCTGCCAGGAGCTGTCACTCTGCAATAGGGCGACGAGGTTCACTGGCCTTGAAGGTGGGGGGGAGCAGTCAGCTGGCAGCATCCCCTCATGGTGGCGAGCTGCGGCTGCCAGGAGCTGGCACTCTGCCATAGGGCGACGAGGCTCGCTGGCCGTGAAGGAGAGGGGGAGCAGTCAGCTGGCGGCAGCCTCTCATGACGGCGAGCTTTGGCTGCCAGCAGCTGGTACTCTGCCATGGGGCGAAAAGATTCACTGGCCGTGGAGAGGGGGGGGAGCATTTAGCTGGCAGCAGCACCTCATGACGGCGAGCTGCGGCTGCCATCAGCTGGCACGCTGCCATAGGGCGACGAGGCTCGATGCCCGAGAAGGAGGGGGGGAGCAGTCAGCTGGCTGCAGCCCCTCATGACGGCGAGCTGCGGCTGCCAGGAGCTGGCACTCTGCCATAGGGCGACGAGGTTCACTGGCCGTGAAGGAGGGGGGGAGCTTTCAGCTGGCGGCATCTCCTCATGACGGCGAGTTGCGGCTGACAGGAGCTTGCACTCTGTTATAGGGCGACGAGGCTCGCTGGCCGGGATGGAGGAGGAGCAGTCAGCTGGCGGCAGCCACTCATGACGGCGAGCTGCGGCTGCCATCAGCTGGCACTCTGCCATTGGGCGACGATGTTCACTGGCCGGGAAGGAGGGGGGGAGCAGTCAGCTGGCGGCAGCCCCTCATGGCGGCGAACTGCGGCTGCCAGGAGCTGGCACTCTGCCATATGGCGACGAGGTTCACTGGCCGGGTAGGAGGGGGCGAGCAGTCAGCTGGCGGCAGCCCCTCATGGCGACGAGCTGCGGATGTCATCTGCTGGCACTCTGCCATTGAGCGACGAGGCTCGCTGGCCGGGAAGGATGGGAGGAGCAGTCAGCTGGCGGCAGCCCCTCATGGCGGCGAGCTGCGGCTGCCATCAGCTGGCACTCTTCCATAGGGCAACGAGGCTTGCTGGCCGGAAAGGAGGGGGGGAGCAGTCAGCTGGCGGCCGCCCCTCATGACGGTGAGCTGCGGCTGCCAGGAGCTGGCACTCTGCCATAGGGCGACGAGGTTCACTGGCCGTGAAGGTGGGGGGGAGCAGACAGCTGGCGGCATCCCCTCATGACGGCGAGCTGCTGCTGCCAGGAGCTGGCACTCTGCCATAGGGCGACGAGGCTCGCTGGCCGGAAGTAGGGGGGGAGCAGTCAGCTGGCGGCAGCCCCTAATGGAGGCGAGCTGCGGCTGCCATCAGCTGGAACTCTGCCACATGGCGACGTGGCTCGCAGGCCGGAAGGAGGGGGGGAGCAGTCAGCTGGCGGCAGCCCCTCATGGCGGCGAGCTGCGGCTGCCAGGACCTGGCACTGTGCCATAGGGCGACGAGGTTCACTGGTCGTGAAGGAGGGGGGCGAGCTGTCTGCTGGCGGCAGCCCCTCATGGCGGCGAGCTGCGGATGTCATCAGCTGGCACTCTACCTTAGGGCGACGAGGCTCGCTGGCCGGGAAGGAGGGGGGGAGCAGTCACCTGGCGGCAGCCCCTAATGACGGCGAGCTGCGGCTGCCAGGAGCTGGTACTCTGCCATAGGGCGACGAGGCTCGCTGGCCGGAAAGGAGGGGGGGAACAGTCAGCTGGCGGCCGCCCCTCATGACGGCTGGCTGCGGCTGCCAGGAGCTGGCACTCTGCCATAGGGCGACGAGGTTCACTGGCCGTGAAAGAGAGGGGGAGCAGTCAGCAGGCGGCATCCCCTCATGGCGGCGAGCTGCGGCTGCCAGGTGCTGGCACTCTGCCATAGGGCGACGAGGCTCGCTGGCCGTGAAGGAGGGGGGGAGCAGTCAGCTGGCGGCATCCCCTCATGGCGGCGAGCTGCGGCTGCCAGGAGCTGGCACTCTGCCATAGGGCGACGAGGCTCGCTGGCCGTGAAGGTGGGGGGGAGCAGAAAGCTGGCGGCCGCCCCTCATGACGGCGAGCTGCGGCTGCAAGGAGCTGGCACTCTGCCATAGGGCGACGAGGTTCACTGGCCGTGAAGGTGGGGGGGAGCAGAAAGCTGGCGGCCGCCCCTCATGACGGCGAGCTGCGGCTGCAAGGAGCTGGCACTCTGCCATAGGGCGACGAGGTTCACTGGCCGTGAAGGAGGGGGGGAGCAGTCAGCTGGCAAAAAACCCCTCATGGCGGCGAGCTGCGGCTGCCATCAGCTGGCACTCTTCCTTAGGGCAACGAGGCTTGCTGGCCGGAAAGGAGGGGGGGAGCAGTCAGCTGGCGGCCGCCCCTCATGACGGTGAGCTGCGGCTGCCAGGAGCTGGCACTTTGCCATAGGGCGACGAGGTTCACTGGCCTTGAAGGAGGGGGGGAGCAGTCAGCTGGCGGCATCCCCTCATGGCGGTCAGCTGCGTCTGCCATCAGCTGGCACTCTGCCATAGGGCAACGAGGCTTGCTGGCCGGAAAGGTGGGGTGGAGCAGTCAGCTGGCGGCCGCCCCTCATGACGGCTGGCTGCGGCTGCCAGGAGCCGGCACTCTTCCATAGGGCGACGAGGTTCACTGGCCGTGAAAGAGGGGGGGAGCAGTCAGCTGGCGGCATCCCCTCATGGCGGCGAGCTGCGGCTGCCATTAGCTGGCACTCTGCCATAGGGCGACGAGGCTCGCTGTCCGGGAAGGAGTGGGGGAGCAGTCAGATGGCGGCAACCCCTCATGGCGGCGAGCTGCGGCTGCCATCAGCTGGCACTCTGCCATAGGGCGACGAGGCTCGCTGGCCGGGAAGGAGTGGGGGAGCAGTCAGCTGGCGGCAACCCCTCATGGCGGCGAGCTGCGGATGCCATCAGATGGCACTCTGCCATAGGGCGACGAGGCTCGATGGCCGGGAAGGAGGGGGGGAGCAATCATCTGGCGGCAGCCCCTTTTGACGGCGAACTGCTGCTGCCAAGTGCTGGCACTCAGCCATATGGCGACGAGGTTCACTAGCCGTTAAGAAGGGGGGGAGCAGTCAGCTGGCGGCAGCCCCTCATGGCGGCGAACTGCGGCTGCCATCAGCTGGCACTCTGCCATAGGGCGACGAGACTCGATGGTTGGGAAGGAAGGGGGAGCTGTCAGCTGGCGGCAGCCCCTAATAGCGGCTAGCTGCGGCTGCCATCAGCTGGCACTCTGCCATAGGGCGACGAGGCTCGCTGGATGGGAAGGAAGGGGGAGCTGTCAGCTGGCGGCAGCTCCTAATGGCGGCGAGCTGCGGCTGCCATCAGCTGGCACTCTGCCATAGGGCGACGAGGCTCGCTGGATGGGAAGGAAGGGGGGAGCTGTCAGCTGGCGGCAGCCCCTAATGGCGGCGAGCTGCGGCTGCCATCAGCTGGCACTCTGCCATAGGGCGACGAGGCTCGCTGGATGGGAAGGAAGGGGGAGCTGTCAGCTGGCGGCAGCCCCTAATGGCAGCGAGCTGCGGCTGCCATCAGCTGGCACTCTGCCATAGGGCGACGAGGCTCGCTGGATGGAAAGGAAGGGGGAGCTGTCAGCTGGCGGCAGCCCCTTATGGCGGCGAGCTGCGGATGCCATCAGATGGCACTCTGCCATAGGGCGACGAGGCTCGCTGGCCGGGAAGGAGAGGAGAGCAGTCAGCTTGCGGCAGCCCCTCATGATAGCGAGCTGTGGCTGCCGGGAGCGGGCACTATGCCCTAGGGCAACGAGGCTCGCTGGCCATGGAGGAGGGGTGGAGCAGTCAGCTGGCGTTAGCCACTCATGACGGCGAGCTGCGGCTGCCATCAGCTGGCACTCTGCCATAGGGTGACGAGGCTCGCTGGCCGGGAAGGAGGGGGGGAGCAGTCAGCTGGCGTAAGCCACTCATGACGGCGAGCTGCGGCTGCCATCAGCTGGCACTCCGCCATAGGGCGACGAGGCACTCGTGCCGGGAAGGAGTGGGGGAGCATTCAGCTGGCGGCAACCCCTAATGGCGGCGAGCTGCGGCTGCCATTAGCTGGCACTCTGCCATAGGGCGACGAGGCTCGCTGTCCGGGAAGGAGTGGGGGAGCAGTCAGCTGGCGGCAACCCCTCATGGCGGCGAGCTACGGCTGCCATCAGCTGGCACTCTGCCATAGGGCGACGAGGCTCGCTGGCCGGGAAGGAGTGGGGGAGCAGTCAGCTGGCGGCAACCCCTCATGGCGGCGAGCTGCGGCTGCCATCAGCTGGCACTCTGCCATAGGGCGACGAGGCTCGCTGGCCGGAAAGGAGGGGGGGAGCAATCATCTGGCAGCAGCCCCTCATGACGGCGATCTGCTGCTGCCAAGTTCTGGCACTCTGCCATATGGCGACGAGGTTCACTAGCCGTTAAGAAGGGGGGGAGCAGTCATCTGGCGGCAGCCCCTCATGACCGCGAGCTGCGGCTGCCAGCAGCTGGCACTCTGCCATAGGGCGACGTGGCTCACTGGCCGGAAAGGAGGGGGGGAGCCGTCAGCTGGCGGCCGCCCCTCATGACGGCTGGCTTCGGCTGCCAGGAGCTGGCACTCTGCCATAGGGCGACGAGGTTCACTGGCCGTGAAAGAGAGGGGGAGCAGTCAGCAGGCGGCATTCCCTCATGGCGGCGAGCTGCGGCTGCCAGGTGCTGGCACTCTGCCATAGGGCGACGAGGCTCGCTGGCCGTGAAGGAGGGGGGGAGCAGTCAGCTGGCGGCATCCCCTCATGGCGGCGAGCTGCGGCTGCCATGAGCTGGCACTCTGCCATAGGGCGACGAGGCTCGCTGGCAGTGAAGGTGGGGGGGAGCAGAAAGCTGGCGGCCGCCCCTCATGACGGCGTGCTGCGGCTGCAAGGAGCTGGCACTCTGCCATAGGGCAACGAGATTCACTGGCCGGGAAGGAGGGGGGTAGCAGTCAGCTGGCGGCTGCCCCTCATGACGGCGAGCTGTGGCTGCCAGCAGCTGGCACTCTGCCATAGGGCAACGAGGCCTGATGGCCGGAAAGGAGGGGGGGAGCAGTCAGCTGGCGGCAGCCCCTCATGACGGCAAGCTGCGGCTGCCAGGAGCTGGCACTCTGCCATAGGGCAACGAGGCCTGCTGGCCGGAAAGGAGGGGGGGAGCAGTCAGCTGGCGGCAGCCCCTCATGACGGCGAGCTGCGGCTGCCAGGAGCTGGCACTCTGCCATAGGGCAACGAGGTTCACTGGCCGGGAAGGAGGGGGGTAGCAGTCAGCTGGCGGCAGCCCCTCATGACGGCGAGCTGTGGCTGCCAGCAGCTGGCACTCTGCCATAGGGCAACGAGGCCTGATGGCCGGAAAGGAGGGGGGGAGCAGTCAGCTGGCGGCAGCCCCTCATGACGGCAAGCTGCGGCTGCCAGGAGCTGGCACTCTGCCATAGGGCAACGAGGCTTGCTGGCCGGAAGGAGGGGGGGAGCAGTCAGCTGGCGGCAGCCCCTCATGACGGCGAGCTGCTGCTGCCAGCAGCTGGCACTCTGCCATAGGGCAACGAGGCTCGCTGGCTGGAAGGAGGGGGGGAGCAGTCAGCTGGCGGCAGCCCCTCATGACGGCGAGCTGCGGCTGCCAGCAGCTGGCACTATGCCATAGGGCAAAGAGGCCTACTGGCCGGAAAGGAGGGGGGGGAGCAGTCAGCTGGCAGCAGCCCCTCATGACGGCGAGCTGCGGCTGCCAGGAGCTGGCACTCTGCCATAGGGCGACGAGGTTCACTGGCCGGTAAGGAGGGGGGGAGCAGTCAGCTGGCGGCAGCCCCTTATGACGGCGAACTGCGGCTGCCAGGAGCTGGCACTCTGCCATAGGGCGACGAGGCTCGCTGGCCGGAAAGGAGGGGTGAGCAGTCAGCTGGCGGCAGCCCTACATGACGGCGAACTGCGGCTGCCAGGAGCTGGCACACTGCCATAGGGCAACGAGGCTCGCTGGCCGGGAAGGAGGGGGGGAGCAGTCAGCTGGCGGCAGCCCCTCATGACGGCGAGCTGCGGCTGCCAGGAGCTGGCACTGCCATAGGGCGGCGAGGCTGGCTGGCCAGGAAGGAGGGGGGGAGCAGTCAGCTGGCGGCAGCCACTAATGACGGCGAGCTGCGGCTGCCATCAGCTGGCACTCTGCCATAGGGCGACGAGGCTCGCTGGCCGGGAAGGAGGGGGGGAGCAGTCAGCTGGCGGCAGCCCCTAATGACGGCGAGCTGCGGCTGCCAGAAGCTGGCACTCTGCCATATGGCGACGAGTTTCCCTGGCCGTGAAGGAGGGGGGGAGCAGTCAGCTGGCGGCAGCCCCTCATGACGGAGAGCTGCGGCTGCCAGGAGCTGGCACTCTGCCATATGGCAACGAGTTTCACTGTCAGTGAAGGAGGGGGGGAGCATTCAGCTTGCGGCAGCCCCTCATGACGGCGAGCTGCGGCTGCCAGGAGCTGGCACTCTGCGATAAGGCGACGAGGCTCGCTGGCCGTGAAGGAGGGGGGGAGGAGTCAGCTGGCGGTAACCCCTCATGACGGCGAGCTGCGGCTGCCAGGAGCTGGCACTCTTCCATAGGGCGACGAGGTTCACTGGCCGTGAAGGAGTGGGGGAGCAGTCAGCTGGCGGCAGCCCCTCATGGCGGCGAGCTGCGGCTGCCATCAGCAGGCACTCTGCCATATAGCGACGAGTATCACTGGCTGTGAAGGAGGGGGGGAGCATTTAGCTGGCGGCAGCCCCTCATGACAGCGAGCTGCGGATGCCAGGAGCTGGCACTCTGCGATAGGGCGACGAGGCTCGCTGGCCGTGAAGGAGGGGGGGAGCAGTCAGCTGGCGGTAACCCCTCATGACGGCGAGCTGCGGCTGCCAGGAGCTGGCACTCTGCCAAAGGGCAACGAGGTTCACTGGCCGTAAAGGGGGGGGGGGAGCAGTCAGCTGGTGGTAGCCCCTCATGACGGCGAGCTGCGGCTGCCAGGAGCTGGCTCTCTGCCATAGGGCGACGAGTTTCACTGGCCGGGAAGGAGGAGGGGAGCAGTCAGAGGCGGCAGCCCCTCATTGCGGCAAGCTGCGGCTGCCAGGAGCTGGCACTCTGCCATAGGGCGACGAGGCTCGCTGGCCGGAAGGAGGGGGGAGCAGTCAGCTGGCGGCAGCCCCTCATGGCGGCGAGCTGCGGCTGCCAGCAGCTGGCACTCTGCCATAGGGCGACGAGGCTCGCTGGCCGGAAGGAAGGGGGGAGCAGTCAGCTGGCGGCAGTCCCTCATGGCGGCGAGCTGCGGCTGCCAGGAGCTGGCACTCTGCCATAGGGCAACGAGGCTCGCTGGCCGGAAGAAGGGGGGGAGCAGTTAGCTTGCGGCAGCCCCTCATAGCGGCGAGCTGCGGCTGCCAGCAGCTGGCACTATGCCATAGGGCAAAGAGGCCTTCTGGCCGGAAAGGAGGGGGGGAGCAGTCAGCTGGCGGCAGCCACTAATGACGGCGAGCTGCGGCTGTCATCAGATGGCACTCTGCCATAGGGCGACGAGGCTCGCTGGATGGGTTAGGAAGGGGGGGAGCAGTCAGCTGGCGGCCGCCCCCCATGACTGCGAGCTGCGGCTGCCAGGAGCTGGCACTCTGCCATATGGCGACGAGGCTCGCTGGCCGGGAAGGAGGGGGGGAGCAGTCAGCTGGCGGTAGCCCCTCATGACGGCGAGCTGCGGCTGCCAGGAGCTGGCACTCTGCTATAGGGCGACGAGGCTCGCTGGCCGTGAAGGAGAGGGGGAGCAGTCAGCTGGCGGCAGCCTCTCATGACGGCGAGCTTTGGCTGCCAGCAGCTGGTACTCTGCCATTGGGCGACGATGTTCACTGGCCGGGAAGGAGGGGGGGAGCAGTCAGCTGGCGGCAGCCCCTCATGGCGGCGAACTGCGGCTGCCAGGAGCTGGCACTCTGCCATATGGCGACGAGGTTCACTGGCCGGGTAGGAGGGGGCGAGCAGTCAGCTGGCGGCAGCCCCTCATGGCGGCGAGCTGCGGATGTCATCTGCTGGTACTCTGCCATTGAGCGACGAGGCTCGCTGGCCGGGAAGGATGGGAGGAGCAGTCAGCTGGCGGCAGCCCCTCATGGCGGCGAGCTGCGGCTGCCATCAGCTGGCACTCTTCCATAGGGCAACGAGGCTTGCTGGCCGGAAAGGAGGGGGGGAGCAGTCAGCTGGCGGCCGCCCCTCATGACGGTGAGCTGCGGCTGCCAGGAGCTGGCACTCTGCCATAGGGCGACGAGGTTCACTGGCCGTGAAGGTGGGGGGGAGCAGACAGCTGGCGGCATCCCCTCATGACGGCGAGCTGCTGCTGCCAGGAGCTGGCACTCTGCCATAGGGCGACGAGGCTCGCTGGCCGTGAAGGAGAAGGGGAGCGTTCAGCTGGCGGCTTCCCCTCATGGCGGCGAGCTGCGGCTGCCAGGAGCTGGCACTCTGCCATAGGGCGATGAGGCTCGCTGGCCGTGAAGGTGGGGGGGAGCAGAAAGCTGGCGGCCGCCTCTCATGACGGCGAGCTGCGGCTGCCAGGAGCTGGCACTCTGCCATAGGGCGATTAGGTTCACTGGCCGTTAAGGAGGGGGGGAGCAGTCAGCTGGCGGCAGCCCCTCATGACGGCGAGCTGCGGCTGCAATCAGCTGGCACTCTGCCATATGGCGACGAGGCTCGCTGGCCTGAAGGAGGGGGGGAGCAGTCAGCTGGCGGCAGCCCCTAATAGAGGCGAGCTGCGGCTGCCATCAGCTGGCACTCTGCCACATGGCGACGTGGCTCGCTGGCCGGAAGGAGGGGGGGAGCAGTCAGCTGGCGGCAGCCCCTCATGGCGGCGAGCTGCGGCTGCCAGGACCTGGCACTGTGCTATAGGGCGACGAGGTTCACTGGTCGTGAAGGAGGGGGGCGAGCTGTCTGCTGGCGGCAGCCCCTCATGGCGGCGAGCTGCGGATGTCATCAGCTGGCACTCTACCTTAGGGCGACGAGGCTCGCTGGCCGGGAAGGAGGGGGGGAGCAGTCACCTGGCGGCAGCCCCTAATGACGGCGAGCTGCGGCTGCCAGGAGCTGGTACTCTGCCATAGGGCGACGAGGCTCGCTGGCCGGAAAGGAGGGGGGGAACAGTCAGCTGGCGGCAGCCCCTAATGACGGCGAGCTGCGGCTGCCAGGAGCTGGTACTCTGCCATAGGGCGACGAGGCTCGCTGAATGGGAAGGAAGGGGGAAGCTGTCAGCTGGCGGCAGCCCCTAATGGCGGCGAGCTGCGGCTGCCATCAGCTGGCACTCTGCAATAGGGCGACGAGGCCCGCTGGCCGGGAAGGAGGGGGGGAGCAGTCAGCTGGCGGCAGCCCCTAATGACGGAAAGCTGCAGTTGCCATCAGCTGGCACTCTGCAATAGGGCGACGAGGCCCGCTGGCCGGGAAGGAGGGGGGGAGCAGTCAGCTGGTGGCAGCCCCTCATGGCGGCGAGCTGCGGCTGCATGGAGCTGGCACTCTGCCATAGGGCGACGAGGTTTACTGGCCGGGAAGGAAGGGGGGAGCATTCAGCTGGCGGCAGCCCCTCATGACGGGGAGCTGCGGCTGCCAGCAGCTGGCACTCTGCCATAGGGCGATGAGATTCACTGGCCGGGAAGGAGAGGAGAGCAGTCAGCTTGCGGCAGCCCCTCATGATAGCGAGCTGTGGCTGCCGGGAGCGGGCACTATGCCCTAGGGCAACGAGGCTCGCTGGCCATGGAGGAGGGGTGGAGCAGTCAGCTGGCGTTAGCCACTCATGGCGGCGAGCTGCGGCTGCCAACAGCTGGCACTCTGCCATAGGGTGACGAGGCTCGTTGGCCGGGAAGGAGGGGGGGAGCAGTCAGCTGGAGTTAGCCACTCATGACGGCGAGCTGCGGCTGCCATCAGCTGGCACTCCGCCATAGGGCGACGAGGCTCGCGTGCCGGGAAGGAGTGGGGGAGCATTCAGCTGGCGGCAACCCCTCATGGCGGCGAGCTGCGGCTGCCATTAGCTGGCACTCTGCCATAGGGCGACGAGGCTCGCTGTCCGGGAAGGAGTGGGGGAGCAGTCAGCTGGCGGCAACCCCTCATGGCGGCGAGCTACGGCTGCCATCAGCTGGCACTCTGCCATAGGGCGACGAGGCTCGCTGGCCGGGAAGGAGTGAAGGAGCAGTCAGCTGGCGGCAACCCCTCATGGCAGCGAGCTGCGGCTGCCATCAGCTGGCTCTCTGCCATAGGGTGACGAGGCTCGCTGGCCGGAAAGGAGGGGGGGAGCAATCATCTGGCAGCAGCCCCTCATGACGGCGATCTGCTGCTGCCAAGTTCTGGCACTCTGCCATATGGCGACGAGGTTCACTAGCCGTTAAGAAGGGGGGGAGCAGTCATCTGGCGGCAGCCCCTCATGACCGCGAGCTGCGGCTGCCAGCAGCTGGCACTCTGCCATAGGGCGACGTGGCTCACTGGCCGTGAAGGAGAGGGGGAGCAGTCAGCTGGCGACAGCCCCTCATGGCGGGGAGCTGCGGCTGCCATCAGCTGGCACTCTGCAATAGGGCAACGAGGCTTGCTGGCCGGAAAGGAGGGGGGGAGCAGTCAGCTGGCGGCAGCCCCTCATGACGGCGAGCTGCGGCTGCCAGGAGCTGGCACTCTGCCATAGGGCAACGAGGTTCACTGGCCGGGAAGGAGGGGGGTAGCAGTCAGCTGGCGGCAGCCCCTCATGACGGCGAGCTGTGGCTGCCAGCAGATGGCACTCTGCCATAGGGCAACGAGGCCTGATGGCCGGAAAGGAGGGGGGGAGCAGTCAGCTGGCGGCTGCCCCTCATGACGGCAAGCTGCGGCTGCCAGGAGCTGGCACTCTGCCATAGGGCAACGAGGCTCGCTGGCCGGAAGGAGGGGGGGAGCAGTCAGCTGGCGGCAGCCCCTCATGACGGCGAGCTGCTGCTGCCAGCAGCTGGCACTCTGCCATAGGGCAACGAGGCTCGCTGGCTGGAAGGATGGGGGGAGCAGTCAGCTGGCGGCAGCCCCTCATGACGGCGAGCTGCGGCTGCCAGCAGCTGGCACTATGCCATAGGGCAAAGAGGCCTACTGGCCGGAAAGGAGGGGGGGGAGCAGTCAGCTGGCAGCAGCCCCTCATGACGGCGAGCTGCGGCTGCCAGCAGCTGGCACTCTGCCATAGGGCAACGAGGCTCGCTGGCTGGAAGGAGGTGGGGAGCAGTCAGCTGGCGGCAGTCCCTCATGGCGGCGAGTTGCGGCTGTTAGCAGCTGGCACTCTGCCATAGGGCAACGAGGCCTGCTGGCCGGAAAGGAGGGGAGGAGCAGTCAGCTGGCGGCAGCCCCTCATGACGGCGAGCTGCGGCTGCCAGGAGCTGGCACTCTGCCATAGGGCAAAAAGGTTCACTGGCCGGGGTGGAGGGTGGGAGCAGTCAGCTGGCGGCAGCCCCTCATGACGGCGAGCTGCGGCTGCCAGGAGCTGGCACTCTGCCATAGGGCGACGAGGTTCACTGGCCGGTAAGGAGGGGGGGAGCAGTCAGCTGGCGGCAGCCCCTTATGACGGCGAACTGCGGCTGCCAGGAGCTGGCACTCTGCCATAGGGCGACGAGGCTCGCTGGCCGGAAAGGAGGGGTGAGCAGTCAGCTGGCGGCAGCCCCACATGACGGCGAACTGCGGCTGCCAGGAGCTGGCACACTGCCATAGGGCAACGAGGCTCGCTGGCCGGGAAGGAGGGGGGGAGCAGTCAGCTGGCGGCAGCCCCTCATGACGGCGAGCTGCGGCTGCCAGGAGCTGGCACTGCCATAGGGAGGCGAGGCTGGCTGGCCAGGAAGGAGGGGGGGAGCAGTCAGCTGGCGGCAGCCACTAATGACGGCGAGCTGCGGCTGCCATCAGCTGGCACTCTGCCATAGGGCGACGAGGCTCGCTGGCCGGGAAGGAGGGGGGGAGCAGTCAGCTGGCGGCAGCCCCTCATGACGGCGATCTGCGGCTGCCAGAAGCTGGCACTCTGCCATATGGCGACGAGTTTCCCTGGCCGTGAAGGAGGGGGGGAGCAGTCAGCTGGCGGCAGCCCCTCATGACGGAGAGCTGCGGCTGCCAGGAGCTGGCACTCTGCCATATGGCAACGAGTTTCACTGGCTGTGAAGGAGGGGGGGAGCATTCAGCTTGCGGCAGCCCCTCATGACGGCGAGCTGCGGCTGCCAGGAGCTGGCACTCTGCGATAAGGCGACGAGGCTCGCTGGCCGTGAAGGAGAGGGGGAGCAGTCAGCTGGCGGTAACCCCTCATGACGGCGAGCTGCGGCTGCCAGGAGCTGGCACTCTTCCATAGGGCGACGAGGTTCACTGGCCGTGAAGGAGTGGGGGAGCAGTCAGCTGGCGGCAGCCCCTCATGGCGGCGAGCTGCGGCTGCCATCAGCAGGCACTCTGCCATATGGCGACGAGTATCACTGGCCGTGAAGGAGGGGGGGAGCATTTAGCTGGCGGCAGCCCCTCATGACAGCGAGCTGCGGATGCCAGGAGCTGGCACTCTGCGATAGGGCGACGAGGCTCGCTGGCCGTGAAGGAGGGGGGGAGCAGTCAGCTAGCGGTAACCCCTCATGACGGCGAGCTGCGGCTGCCAGGAGCTGGCACTCTGCCATAGGGCGACGAGGCTCGCTGGATGGGAAGGAAGGGGGGAGCTGTCAGATGGCGGCAGCCCCTAATGGCGGCGAGCTGCGGCTGCCATCAGCTGGCACTCTGCCATAGGACGACGAGGCTCGCTTGATGGGAAGGAAGGGGGGAGCTGTCAGCTGGCGGCAGCCCCTAATGGCGGCGAGCTGCGGCTGCCATCAGCTGGCACTCTGCCATAGGGCGACGAGGCTCGCTGGATCGGAAGGAAGGGGGAGCTGTCAGCTAGCGGCAGCCCCTAATGGCGGCGAGCTGCGGCTGCTATCAGCTGGCACTCTGCCATAGGGCGACGAGGCTCGCTGGATGGGAAGGAAGGGGGAGCTGTCAGCTGGCGGCAGCCCCTAATGGCGGCGAGCTGCGGCTGCCATCAGCTGGCACTCTGCCATAGGGCGACAAGGCTCGCTGGATGGGTAGGTAGGGGAGAGCTGTCAGCTGGCGGCAGCCCCTATTGGCGGCGAGCTGCGGCTGCCTCAGATGGCACTCTGCCATAGGGCGACGAGGCTCGCTGGCCTGAAGGAGGGGGGGAGCAGTCAGCTGGCGGCAGCCCCTAATAGAGGCGAGCTGCGGCTGCCATCAGCTGGCACTCTGCCACATGGCGACGTGGCTCGCTGGCCGGATGGAGGGGCGGAGCAGTCAGCTGGCGGCAGCCCCTCATGGCGGCGAGCTGCGGCTGCCAGGACCTGGCACTGTGCTATAGGGCGACGAGGTTCACTGGTCGTGAAGGAGGGGGGCGAGCTGTCTGCTGGCGGCAGCCCCTCATGGCGGCGAGCTGCGGATGTCATCAGCTGGCACTCTACCTTAGGGCGACGAGGCTCGCTGGCCGGGAAGGAGGGGGGGAGCGATCACCTGGCGGCAGCCCCTAATGACGGCGAGCTGCGGCTGCCAGGAGCTGGTACTCTGCCATAGGGCGACGAGGCTCGCTGGCCGGAAAGGAGGGGGGGAACAGTCAGCTGGCGGCAGCCCCTAATGACGGCGAGCTGCGGCTGCCAGGAGCTGGTACTCTGCCATAGGGCGACGAGGCTCGCTGAATGGGAAGGAAGGGGGAAGCTGTCAGCTGGCGGCAGCCCCTAATGGCGGCGAGCTGCGGCTGCCATCAGCTGGCACTCTGCAATAGGGCGACGAGGCCCGCTGGCCGGGAAGGAGGGGGGGAGCAGTCAGCTGGCGGCAGCCCCTAATGACGGAAAGCTGCAGTTGCCATCAGCTGGCACTCTGCAATAGGGCGACGAGGCCCGCTGGCCGGGAAGGAGGGGGGGAGCAGTCAGCTGGTGGCAGCCCCTCATGGCGGCGAGCTGCGGCTGCATGGAGCTGGCACTCTGCCATAGGGCGACGAGGTTCACTGGCCGGGAAGGAAGGGGGGAGCATTCAGCTGGCGGCAGCCCCTCATGACGGGGAGCTGCGGCTGCCAGCAGCTGGCACTCTGCCATAGGGCGATGAGATTCACTGGCCGGGAAGGAGAGGAGAGCAGTCAGCTTGCGGCAGCCCCTCATGATAGCGAGCTGTGGCTGCCGGGAGCGGGCACTATGCCCTAGGGCAACGAGGCTCGCTGGCCATGGAGGAGGGGTGGAGCAGTCAGCTGGCGTTAGCCACTCATGGCGGCGAGCTGCGGCTGCCAACAGCTGGCACTCTGCCATAGGGTGACGAGGCTCGTTGGCCGGGAAGGAGGGGGGGAGCAGTCAGCTGGAGTTAGCCACTCATGACGGCGAGCTGCGGCTGCCATCAGCTGGCACTCCGCCATAGGGCGACGAGGCTCGCGTGCCGGGAAGGAGTGGGGGAGCATTCAGCTGGCGGCAACCCCTCATGGCGGCGAGCTGCGGCTGCCATTAGCTGGCACTCTGCCATAGGGCGACGAGGCTCGCTGTCCGGGAAGGAGTGGGGGAGCAGTCAGCTGGCGGCAACCCCTCATGGCGGCGAGCTACGGCTGCCATCAGCTGGCACTCTGCCATAGGGCGACGAGGCTCGCTGGCCGGGAAGGAGTGAAGGAGCAGTCAGCTAGCGGCAAACCCCTCATGGCGGCGAGCTGCGGCTGCCATCAGCTGGCACTCTGCCATAGGGTGACGAGGCTCGCTGGCCGGAAAGGAGGGGGGGAGCAATCATCTGGCAGCAGCCCCTCATGACGGCGATCTGCTGCTGCCAAGTTCTGGCACTCTGCCATATGGCGACGAGGTTCACTAGCCGTTAAGAAGGGGGGGAGCAGTCATCTGGCGGCAGCCCCTCATGACCGCGAGCTGCGGCTGCCAGCAGCTGGCACTCTGCCATAGGGCGACGTGGCTCACTGGCCGTGAAGGAGAGGGGGAGCAGTCAGCTGGCGACAGCCCCTCATGGCGGGGAGCTGCGGCTGCCATCAGCTGGCACTCTGCAATAGGGCAACGAGGCTTGCTGGCCGGAAAGGAGGGGGGGAGCAGTCAGCTGGCGGCAGCCCCTCATGACGGCGAGCTGCGGCTGCCAGGAGCTGGAACTCTGCCATAGGGCAACGAGGTTCACTGGCCGGGAAGGAGGGGGGTAGCAGTCAGCTGGCGGCAGCCCCTCATGACGGCGAGCTGTGGCTGCCAGCAGATGGCACTCTGCCATAGGGCAACGAGGCCTGATGGCCGGAAAGGAGGGGGGGAGCAGTCAGCTGGCGGCTGCCCCTCATGACGGCAAGCTGCGGCTGCCAGGAGCTGGCACTCTGCCATAGGGCAACGAGGCTCGCTGGCCGGAAGGAGGGGGGGAGCAGTCAGCTGGCGGCAGCCCCTCATGACGGCGAGCTGCTGCTGCCAGCAGCTGGCACTCTGCCATAGGGCAACGAGGCTCGCTGGCTGGAAGGAGGGGGGGAGCAGTCAGCTGGCGGCAGCCCCTCATGACGGCGAGCTGCGGCTGCCAGCAGCTGGCACTATGCCATAGGGCAAAGAGGCCTACTGGCCGGAAAGGAGGGGGGGGAGCAGTCAGCTGGCAGCAGCCCCTCATGACGGCGAGCTGCGGCTGCCAGCAGCTGGCACTCTGCCATAGGGCAACGAGGCTCGCTGGCTGGAAGGAGGTGGGGAGCAGTCAGCTGGCGGCAGTCCCTCATGGCGGCGAGTTGCGGCTGTTAGCAGCTGGCACTCTGCCATAGGGCAACGAGGCCTGCTGGCCGGAAAGGAGGGGAGGAGCAGTCAGCTGGCGGCAGCCCCTCATGACGGCGAGCTGCGGCTGCCAGGAGCTGGCACTCTGCCATAGGGCAAAAAGGTTCACTGGCCGGGGTGGAGGGTGGGAGCAGTCAGCTGGCGGCAGCCCCTCATGACGGCGAGCTGCGGCTGCCAGGAGCTGGCACTCTGCCATAGGGCGACGAGGTTCACTGGCCGGTAAGGAGGGGGGGAGCAGTCAGCTGGCGGCAGCCCCTTATGACGGCGAACTGCGGCTGCCAGGAGCTGGCACTCTGCCATAGGGCGACGAGGCTCGCTGGCCGGAAAGGAGGGGTGAGCAGTCAGCTGGCGGCAGCCCCACATGACGGCGAACTGCGGCTGCCAGGAGCTGGCACACTGCCATAGGGCAACGAGGCTCGCTGGCCGGGAAGGAGGGGGGGAGCAGTCAGCTGGCGGCAGCCCCTCATGACGGCGAGCTGCGGCTGCCAGGAGCTGGCACTGCCATAGGGCGACGAGTTTCCCTGGCCGTGAAGGAGGGGGGGAGCAGTCAGCTGGCGGCAGCCACTAATGACGGCGAGCTGCGGCTGCCATCAGCTGGCACTCTGCCATAGGGCGACGAGGCTCGCTGGCCGGGAAGGAGGGGGGGAGCAGTCAGCTGGCGGCAGCCCCTCATGACGGCGAGCTGCGGCTGCCAGAAGCTGGCACTCTGCCATATGGCGACGAGTTTCCCTGGCCGTGAAGGAGGGGGGGAGCAGTCAGCTGGCGGCAGCCCCTCATGACGGAGAGCTGCGGCTGCCAGGAGCTGGCACTCTGCCATATGGCAACGAGTTTCACTGGCAGTGAAGGAGGGGGGGAGCATTCAGCTTGCGGCAGCCCCTCATGACGGCGAGCTGCGGCTGCCAGGAGCTGGCACTCTGCGATAAGGCGACGAGGCTCGCTGGCCGTGAAGGAGGGGGGGAGCAGTCAGCTGGCGGTAACCCCTCATGACGGCGAGCTGCGGCTGCCAGGAGCTGGCACTCTTCCATAGGGCGACGAGGTTCACTGGCCGTGAAGGAGTGGGGGAGCAGTCAGCTGGCGGCAGCCCCTCATGGCGGCGAGCTGCGGCTGCCATCAGCAGGCACTCTGCCATATGGCGACGAGTATCACTGGCCGTGAAGGAGGGGGGGAGCATTTAGCTGGCGGCAGCCCCTCATGACAGCGAGCTGCGGATGCCAGGAGCTGGCACTCTGCGATAGGGCGACGAGGCTCGCTGGCCTTGAAGGAGGGGGGGAGCAGTCAGCTAGCGGTAACCCCTCATGACGGCGAGCTGCGGCTGCCAGGAGCTGGCACTCTGCCATAGGGCGACGAGGCTCGCTGGATGGGAAGGAAGGGGGGAGCTGTCAGATGGCGGCAGCCCCTAATGGCGGCGAGCTGCGGCTGCCATCAGCTGGCACTCTGCCATAGGACGACGAGGCTCGCTTGATGGGAAGGAAGGGGGGAGCTGTCAGCTGGCGGCAGCCCCTAATGGCGGCGAGCTGCGGCTGCCATCAGCTGGCACTCTGCCATAGGGCGACGAGGCTCGCTGGATCGGAAGGAAGGGGGAGCTGTCAGCTAGCGGCAGCCCCTAATGGCGGCGAGCTGCGGCTGCTATCAGCTGGCACTCTGCCATAGGGCGACGAGGCTCGCTGGAAGGGAAGGAAGGGGGAGCTGTCAGCTGGCGGCAGCCCCTAATGGCGGCGAGCTGCGGCTGCCATCAGCTGGCACTCTGCCATAGGGCGACAAGGCTCGCTGGATGGGTAGGTAGGGGAGAGCTGTCAGCTGGCGGCAGCCCCTATTGGCGGCGAGCTGCGGCTGCCTCAGCTGGCACTCTGCCATAGGGCGACGAGGCTTGATGGCCGGTGAGGAGGGGGGGAGCAGTCACCTGGCGGCAGCCCCTAATGACGGCGAGCTGCGGCTGCCAGGAGCTGGTACTCTGCCATAGGGCGACGAGGCTCGCTGGCCGGGAAGGAGGGGGGGAGCAGTCAGCTGGCGGCAGCCCCTAATGACGGCGAGCTGCGGCTGCCAGGAGCTGGTACTCTGCCATAGGGCGACGAGGCTCGCTGAATGGGAAGGAAGGGGGAAGCTGTCAGCTGGCGGCAGCCCCTAATGGCGGCGAGCTGCGGCTGCCATCAGCTGGCACTCTGCAATAGGGCGACGAGGCCCGCTGGGTTGGGAAGGAGGGGGGGAGCAGTCAGCTGGCGGCAGCCCCTAATGACGGAAAGCTGCAGTTGCCATCAGCTGGCACTCTGCAATAGGGCGACGAGGCCCGCTGGCCGGGAAGGAAGGGGGGAGCAGTCAGCTGGTGGCAGCCCCTCATGGCGGCGAGCTGCGGCTGCAAGGAGCTGGCACTCTGCCATAGGGCGACGAGGTTCACTGGCCGGGAAGGAAGGGGGGAGCATTCAGCTGGCGGCAGCCCCTCATGACGGGGAGCTGCGGCTGCCAGCAGCTGGCACTCTGCCATAGGGCGATGAGATTCACTGGACGGTAAGGAGAGGAGAGCAGTCAGCTTGCGGCAGCCCCTCATGATAGCGAGCTGTGGCTGCCGGGAGCGGGCACTATGCCCTATGGCAACGAGGCTCGCTGGCCATGGAGGAGGGGTGGAGCAGTCAGCTGGCGTTAGCCACTCATGACGGCGAGCTGCGGCTGCCAACAGCTGGCACTCTGCCATAGGGTGACGAGGCTCGCTGGCCGGGAAGGAGGGGGGGAGCAGTCAGCTGGCGTTAGCCACTCATGACGGCGAGCTGCGGCTGCCATCAGCTGGCACTCCGCCATAGGGCGACGAGGCTCGCGTGCCGGGAAGGAGTGGGGGAGCATTCAGCTGGCGGCAACCCCTCATGGCGGCGAGCTGCGGCTGCCATTAGCTGGCACTCTGCCATAGGGCGACGAGGCTCGCTGTCCGGGAAGGAGTGGGGGAGCAGTCAGCTGGCGGCAACCCCTCATGGCGGCGAGCTACGGCTGCCATCAGCTGGCACTCTGCCATAGGGCGACGAGGCTCGCTGGCCGGGAAGGAGTGGGGGAGCAGTCAGCTGGCGGCAACCCCTCATGGCGGCGAGCTGCGGCTGCCATCAGCTGGCACTCTGCCATAGGGCGACGAGGCTCGCTGGCCGGAAAGGAGGGGGGGAGCAGTCAGCTGGCAGCATCCCCTCATGGCGGCGAGATGCGGCTGCCATCAGCTGGCACTCTGCCATAGGGCAACGAGTCTCGCTGGCCGGAAGGAGGGGGGGAGCAGAAAGCTGGCAGCCGCCCCTCATGACGGCCAGCTGCGGCTGCCAGGAGCTGGCACTCTGCCATATGGCGACGTGGTTCACTGGCCGTGAAGGAGGGAGGGTGCAGTCAGCTGGCGGCATCCCCTCATGGCGGCGAGCTGCGGCTGCCAGGAGCTGTCACTCTGCAATAGGGCGACGAGGTTCACTGGCCTTGAAGGTGGGGGGGAGCAGTCAGCTGGCAGCATCCCCTCATGGTGGCGAGCTGCGGCTGCCAGGAGCTGGCACTCTGCCATAGGGCGACGAGGCTCGCTGGCCGTGAAGGTGGGGGGGAGCAGTCAGCTGGCGGCAGCTTCTCATGACGGCGAGCTTTGGCTGCCAGCAGCTAGCACTCTGCCATAGGGCGAAATGTTTCACTGCCCGGGAAGGAGGGGGGGAGCATTTAGCTAGCGGCAGCCCCTCATGACGGCGAGCTGCGGCTGCCATCAGCTGGCACTTTGCCATAGAGCGACGAGGCTCGCTGGCCGTGAAGGAGGGGGGGAGCAGTCAGCTGGCGGCCGCCCCCCATGACTGCGAGATGCGGCTGCCAGGAGCTGGCACTCTGCCATATGGCGACGAGGCTCGCTGGCCGGGAAGGAGGGGGGGAGCAGTCAGCTGGCGGTAGCCCCTCATGACGGCGAGCTGCGGCGGCCAGGAGCTGGCACTCTGCCATAGGGCGACGAGGCTCGCTGGCCGTGAAGGAGAGGGGGAGCAGTCAGCTGGCGGCAGCCTCTCATGACGGCGAGCTTTGGCTGCCAGCAGCTGGTACTCTGCCATGGGGCGAAAAGATTCACTGGCCGTGGAGAGGGGGGGGAGCATTTAGCTGGCAGCAGCACCTCATGACGGCGAGCTGCGGCTGCCATCAGCTGGCACTCTGCCATAGGGCGACGAGGCTCGATGGCCGAGAAGGAGGGGGGGAGCAGTCAGCTGGCTGCAGCCCCTCATGACGGCGAGCTGCGGCTGCCAGGAGCTGGCACTCTGCCATAGGGCGACGAGGTTCACTGGCCGTGAAGGAGGGGGGGAGCTTTCAGCTGGCGGCATCTCCTCATGACGGCGAGTTGCGGCTGACAGGAGCTGGCACTCTGCCATAGGGCGACGAGGCTCGCTGGCCGGGATGGAGGAGGAGCAGTCAGCTGGCGGCAGCCACTCATGACGGCGAGCTGCGGCTGCCATCAGCTGGCACTCTGCCATTGGGCGACGATGTTCACTGGCCGGGAAGGAGGGGGGGAGCAGTCAGCTGGCGGCAGCCCCTCATGGCGGCGAACTGCGGCTGCCAGGAGCTGGCACTCTGCCATATGGCGACGAGGTTCACTGGCCGGGTAGGAGGGGGCGAGCAGTCAGCTGGCGGAAGCCCCTCATGGCGGCGAGCTGCGGATGTCATCTGCTGGCACTCTGCCATTGAGCGACGAGGCTCGCTGGCCGGGAAGGATGGGAGGAGCAGTCAGCTGGCGGCAGCCCCTCATGGCGGCGAGCTGCGGCTGCCATCAGCTGGCACTCTTCCATAGGGCAACGAGGCTTGCTGGCCGGAAAGGAGGGGGGGAGCAGTCAGCTGGCGGCCGCCCCTCATGACGGTGAGCTGCGGCTGCCAGGAGCTGGCACTCTGCCATAGGGCGACGAGGTTCACTGGCCGTGAAGGTGGGGGGGAGCAGACAGCTGGCGGCATCCCCTCATGACGGCGAGCTGCTGCTGCCAGGAGCTGGCACTCTGTCATAGGGCGACGAGGCTCGCTGGCCGGAAGTAGGGGGGGAGCAGTCAGCTGGCGGCAGCCCCTAATGGAGGCGAGCTGCGGCTGCCATCAGCTGGCACTCTGCCACATGGCGACGTGGCTCGCAGGCCGGAAGGAGGGGGGGAGCAGTCAGCTGGCGGCAGCCCCTCATGGCGGCGAGCTGCGGCTGCCAGGACCTGGCACTGTGCCATAGGGCGACGAGGTTCACTGGTCGTGAAGGAGGGGGGCGAGCTGTCTGCTGGCGGCAGCCCCTCATGGCGGCGAGCTGCGGATGTCATCAGCTGGCACTCTACCTTAGGGCGACGAGGCTCGCTGGCCGGGAAGGAGGGGGGGAGCAGTCACCTGGCGGCAGCCCCTAATGACGGCGAGCTGCGGCTGCCAGGAGCTGGTACTCTGCCATAGGGCGACGAGGCTCGCTGGCCGGAAAGGAGGGGGGGAACAGTCAGCTGGCGGCCGCCCCTCATGACGGCTGGCTGCGGCTGCCAGGAGCTGGCACTCTGCCATAGGGCGACGAGGTTCACTGGCCGTGAAAGAGAGGGGGAGCAGTCAGCAGGCGGCATCCCCTCATGGCGGCGAGCTGCGGCTGCCAGGTGCTGGCACTCTGCCATAGGGCGACGAGGCTCGCTGGCCGTGAAGGAGGGGGGGAGCAGTCAGCTGGCGGCATCCCCTCATGGCGGCGAGCTGCGGCTGCCAGGAGCTGGCACTCTGCCATAGGGCGACGAGGCTCGCTGGCCGTGAAGGTGGGGGGGAGCAGAAAGCTGGCGGCCGCCCCTCATGACGGCGAGCTGCGGCTGCAAGGAGCTGGCACTCTGCCATAGGGCGACGAGGTTCACTGGCCGTGAAGGTGGGGGGGAGCAGAAAGCTGGCGGCCGCCCCTCATGACGGCGAGCTGCGGCTGCAAGGAGCTGGCACTCTGCCATAGGGCGACGAGGTTCACTGGCCGTGAAGGAGGGGGGGAGCAGTCAGCTGGCAAAAAACCCCTCATGGCGGCGAGCTGCGGCTGCCATCAGCTGGCACTCTTTCTTAGGGCAACGAGGCTTGCTGGCCGGAAAGGAGGGGGGGAGCAGTCAGCTGGCGGCCGCCCCTCATGATGGTGAGCTGCGGCTGCAAGGAGCTGGCACTCTGCCATAGGGCGACGAGGCCCGCTGGCCGGGAAGGAAGGGGGGAGCAGTCAGCTGGTGGCAGCCCCTCATGGCGGCGCGCTGCGGCTGCAAGGAGCTGGCACTCTGCCATAGGGCGACGAGGTTCACTGGCCGGGAAGGAAGGGGGGAGCATTCAGCTGGCGGCAGCCCCTCATGACGGGGAGCTGCGGCTGCCAGCAGCTGGCACTCTGCCATAGGGCGATGAGATTCACTGGACGGGAAGGAGAGGAGAGCAGTCAGCTTGCGGCAGCCCCTCATGATAGCGAGCTGTGGCTGCCGGGAGCGGGCACTATGCCCTATGGCAACGAGGCTCGCTGGCCATGGAGGAGGGGTGGAGCAGTCAGCTGGCGTTAGCCACTCATGACGGCGAGCTGCGGCTGCCAACAGCTGGCACTCTGCCATAGGGTGACGAGGCTCGCTGGCCGGGAAGGAGGGGGGGAGCAGTCAGCTGGCGTTAGCCACTCATGACGGCGAGCTGCGGCTGCCATCAGCTGGCACTCCGCCATAGGGCGACGAGGCTCGCTTGCCGGGAAGGAGTGGGGGAGCATTCAGCTGGCGGCAACCCCTCATGGCGGCGAGCTGCGGCTGCCATTAGCTGGCACTCTGCCATAGGGCGACGAGGCTCGCTGTCCGGGAAGGAGTGGGGGAGCAGTCAGCTGGCGGCAACCCCTCATGGCGGCGAGCTACGGCTGCCATCAGCTGGCACTCTGCCATAGGGCGACGAGGCTCGCTGGCCGGGAAGGAGTGGGGGAGCAGTCAGCTGGCGGCAACCCCTCATGGCGGCGAGCTGCGGCTGCCATCAGCTGGCACTCTGCCATAGGGCGACGAGGCTCGCTGGCCGGAAAGGAGGGGGGGAGCAGTCAGCTGGCAGCATCCCCTCATGGCTGCGAGATGCGGCTGCCATCAGCTGGCACTCTGCCATAGGGCAACGAGTCTCGCTGGCCGGAAGGAGGGGGGGAGCAGAAAGCTGGCAGCCGCCCCTCATGACGGCCAGCTGCGGCTGCCAGGAGCTGGCACTCTGCCATAGGGCGACGTGGTTCACTGGCCGTGAAGGAGGGAGGGTGCAGTCAGCTGGCGGCATCCCCTCATGGCGGCGAGCTGCGGCTGCCAGGAGCTGTCACTCTGCAATAGGGCGACGAGGTTCACTGGCCTTGAAGGTGGGGGGGAGCAGTCAGCTGGCAGCATCCCCTCATGGTGGCGAGCTGCGGCTGCCAGGAGCTGGCACTCTGCCATAGGGCGACGAGGCTCGCTGGCCGTGAAGGAGAGGGGGAGCAGTCAGCTGGCGGCAGCCTCTCATGACGGCGAGCTTTGGCTGCCAGCAGCTGGTACTCTGCCATGGGGCGAAAAGATTCACTGGCCGTGGAGAGGGGGGGGAGCATTTAGCTGGCAGCAGCACCTCATGACGGCGAGCTGCGGCTGCCATCAGCTGGCACTCTGCCATAGGGCGACGAGGCTCGATGGCCGAGAAGGAGGGGGGGAGCAGTCAGCTGGCTGCAGCCCCTCATGACGGCGAGCTGCGGCTGCCAGGAGCTGGCACTCTGCCATAGGGCGACGAGGTTCACTGGCCGTGAAGGAGGGGGGGAGCTTTCAGCTGGCAGCATCTCCTCATGACGGCGAGTTGCGGCTGACAGGAGCTTGCACTCTGTTATAGGGCGACGAGGCTCGCTGGCCGGGATGGAGGAGGAGCAGTCAGCTGGCGGCAGCCACTCATGACGGCGAGCTGCGGCTGCCATCAGCTGGCACTCTGCCATTGGGCGACGATGTTCACTGGCCGGGAAGGAGGGGGGGAGCAGTCAGCTGGCGGCAGCCCCTCATGGCGGCGAACTGCGGCTGCCAGGAGCTGGCACTCTGCCATATGGCGACGAGGTTCACTGGCCGGGTAGGAGGGGGCGAGCAGTCAGCTGGCGGCAGCCCCTCATGGCGACGAGCTGCGGATGTCATCTGCTGGCACTCTGCCATTGAGCGACGAGGCTCGCTGGCCGGGAAGGATGGGAGGAGCAGTCAGCTGGCGGCAGCCCCTCATGGCGGCGAGCTGCGGCTGCCATCAGCTGGCACTCTACCATAGGGCAACGAGGCTTGCTGGCCGGAAAGGAGGGGGGGAGCAGTCAGCTGGCGGCCGCCCCTCATGACGGTGAGCTGCGGCTGCCAGGAGCTGGCACTCTGCCATAGGGCGACGAGGTTCACTGGCCGTGAAGGTGGGGGGGAGCAGACAGCTGGCGGCATCCCCTCATGACGGCGAGCTGCTGCTGCCAGGAGCTGGCACTCTGCCATAGGGCGACGAGGCTCGCTGGCCGGAAGTAGGGGGGGAGCAGTCAGCTGGCGGCAGCCCCTAATGGAGGCGAGCTGCGGCTGCCATCAGCTGGAACTCTGCCACATGGCGACGTGGCTCGCAGGCCGGAAGGAGGGGGGGAGCAGTCAGCTGGCGGCAGCCCCTCATGGCGGCGAGCTGCGGCTGCCAGGACCTGGCACTGTGCCATAGGGCGACGAGGTTCACTGGTCGTGAAGGAGGGGGGCGAGCTGTCTGCTGGCGGCAGCCCCTCATGGCGGCGAGCTGCGGATGTCATCAGCTGGCACTCTACCTTAGGGCGACGAGGCTCGCTGGCCGGGAAGGAGGGGGGGAGCAGTCACCTGGCGGCAGCCCCTAATGACGGCGAGCTGCGGCTGCCAGGAGCTGGTACTCTGCCATAGGGCGACGAGGCTCGCTGGCCGGAAAGGAGGGGGGGAACAGTCAGCTGGCGGCCGCCCCTCATGACGGCTGGCTGCGGCTGCCAGGAGCTGGCACTCTGCCATAGGGCGACGAGGTTCACTGGCCGTGAAAGAGAGGGGGAGCAGTCAGCAGGCGGCATCCCCTCATGGCGGCGAGCTGCGGCTGCCAGGTGCTGGCACTCTGCCATAGGGCGACGAGGCTCGCTGGCCGTGAAGGAGGGGGGGAGCAGTCAGCTGGCGGCATCCCCTCATGGCGGCGAGCTGCGGCTGCCAGGAGCTGGCACTCTGCCATAGGGCGACGAGGCTCGCTGGCCGTGAAGGTGGGGGGGAGCAGAAAGCTGGCGGCCGCCCCTCATGACGGCGAGCTGCGGCTGCAAGGAGCTGGCACTCTGCCATAGGGCGACGAGGTTCACTGGCCGTGAAGGTGGGGGGGAGCAGAAAGCTGGCGGCCGCCCCTCATGACGGCGAGCTGCGGCTGCAAGGAGCTGGCACTCTGCCATAGGGCGACGAGGTTCACTGGCCGTGAAGGAGGGGGGGAGCAGTCAGCTGGCAAAAAACCCCTCATGGCGGCGAGCTGCGGCTGCCATCAGCTGGCACTCTTCCTTAGGGCAACGAGGCTTGCTGGCCGGAAAGGAGGGGGGGAGCAGTCAGCTGGCGGCCGCCCCTCATGACGGTGAGCTGCGGCTGCCAGGAGCTGGCACTTTGCCATAGGGCGACGAGGTTCACTGGCCTTGAAGGAGGGGGGGAGCAGTCAGCTGGCGGCATCCCCTCATGGCGGCGAGCTGCGTCTGCCATCAGCTGGCACTCTGCCATAGGGCAACGAGGCTTGCTGGCCGGAAAGGTGGGGTGGAGCAGTCAGCTGGCGGCCGCCCCTCATGACGGCTGGCTGCGGCTGCCAGGAGCCGGCACTCTTCCATAGGGCGACGAGGTTCACTGGCCGTGAAAGAGGGGGGGAGCAGTCAGCTGGCGGCATCCCCTCATGGCGGCGAGCTGCGGCTGCCATTAGCTGGCACTCTGCCATAGGGCGACGAGGCTCGCTGTCCGGGAAGGAGTGGGGGAGCAGTCAGATGGCGGCAACCCCTCATGGCGGCGAGCTGCGGCTGCCATCAGCTGGCACTCTGCCATAGGGCGACGAGGCTCGCTGGCCGGGAAGGAGTGGGGGAGCAGTCAGCTGGCGGCAACCCCTCATGGCGGCGAGCTGCGGATGCCATCAGATGGCACTCTGCCATAGGGCGACGAGGCTCGATGGCCGGGAAGGAGGGGGGGAGCAATCATCTGGCGGCAGCCCCTTTTGACGGCGAACTGCTGCTGCCAAGTGCTGGCACTCAGCCATATGGCGACGAGGTTCACTAGCCGTTAAGAAGGGGGGGAGCAGTCAGCTGGCGGCAGCCCCTCATGGCGGCGAACTGCGGCTGCCATCAGCTGGCACTCTGCCATAGGGCGACGAGACTCGATGTTTGGGAAGGAAGGGGGAGCTGTCAGCTGGCGGCAGCCCCTAATAGCGGCTAGCTGCGGCTGCCATCAGCTGGCACTCTGCCATAGGGCGACGAGGCTCGCTGGATGGGAAGGAAGGGGGAGCTGTCAGCTGGCGGCAGCTCCTAATGGCGGCGAGCTGCGGCTGCCATCAGCTGGCACTCTGCCATAGGGCGACGAGGCTCGCTGGATGGGAAGGAAGGGGGGAGCTGTCAGCTGGCGGCAGCCCCTAATGGCGGCGAGCTGCGGCTGCCATCAGCTGGCACTCTGCCATAGGGCGACGAGGCTCGCTGGATGGGAAGGAAGGGGGAGCTGTCAGCTGGCGGCAGCCCCTAATGGCAGCGAGCTGCGGCTGCCATCAGCTGGCACTCTGCCATAGGGCGACGAGGCTCGCTGGATGGAAAGGAAGGGGGAGCTGTCAGCTGGCGGCAGCCCCTTATGGCGGCGAGCTGCGGATGCCATCAGATGGCACTCTGCCATAGGGCGACGAGGCTCGCTGGCCGGGAAGGAGAGGAGAGCAGTCAGCTTGCGGCAGCCCCTCATGATAGCGAGCTGTGGCTGCCGGGAGCGGGCACTATGCCCTAGGGCAACGAGGCTCGCTGGCCATGGAGGAGGGGTGGAGCAGTCAGCTGGCGTTAGCCACTCATGACGGCGAGCTGCGGCTGCCATCAGCTGGCACTCTGCCATAGGGTGACGAGGCTCGCTGGCCGGGAAGGAGGGGGGGAGCAGTCAGCTGGCGTAAGCCACTCATGACGGCGAGCTGCGGCTGCCATCAGCTGGCACTCCGCCATAGGGCGACGAGGCACTCGTGCCGGGAAGGAGTGGGGGAGCATTCAGCTGGCGGCAACCCCTAATGGCGGCGAGCTGCGGCTGCCATTAGCTGGCACTCTGCCATAGGGCGACGAGGCTCGCTGTCCGGGAAGGAGTGGGGGAGCAGTCAGCTGGCGGCAACCCCTCATGGCGGCGAGCTACGGCTGCCATCAGCTGGCACTCTGCCATAGGGCGACGAGGCTCGCTGGCCGGGAAGGAGTGGGGGAGCAGTCAGCTGGCGGCAACCCCTCATGGCGGCGAGCTGCGGCTGCCATCAGCTGGCACTCTGCCATAGGGCGACGAGGCTCGCTGGCCGGAAAGGAGGGGGGGAGCAATCATCTGGCAGCAGCCCCTCATGACGGCGATCTGCTGCTGCCAAGTTCTGGCACTCTGCCATATGGCGACGAGGTTCACTAGCCGTTAAGAAGGGGGGGAGCAGTCATCTGGCGGCAGCCCCTCATGACCGCGAGCTGCGGCTGCCAGCAGCTGGCACTCTGCCATAGGGCGACGTGGCTCACTGGCCGGAAAGGAGGGGGGGAGCCGTCAGCTGGCGGCCGCCCCTCATGACGGCTGGCTTCGGCTGCCAGGAGCTGGCACTCTGCCATAGGGCGACGAGGTTCACTGGCCGTGAAAGAGAGGGGGAGCAGTCAGCAGGCGGCATCCCCTCATGGCGGCGAGCTGCGGCTGCCAGGTGCTGGCACTCTGCCATAGGGCGACGAGGCTCGCTGGCCGTGAAGGAGGGGGGGAGCAGTCAGCTGGCGGCATCCCCTCATGGCGGCGAGCTGCGGCTGCCATGAGCTGGCACTCTGCCATAGGGCAACGAGGCCTGATGGCCGGAAAGGAGGGGGGGAGCAGTCAGCTGGCGGCAGCCCCTCATGACGGCAAGCTGCGGCTGCCAGGAGCTGGCACTCTGCCATAGGGCAACGAGGCCTGATGGCCGGAAAGGAGGGGGGGAGCAGTCAGCTGGCGGCAGCCCCTCATGACGGCGAGCTGTGGCTGCCAGCAGCTGGCACTCTGCCATAGGGCAACGAGGCCTGATGGCCGGAAAGGAGGGGGGGAGCAGTCAGCTGGCGGCAGCCCCTCATGACGGCAAGCTGCGGCTGCCAGGAGCTGGCACTCTGCCATAGGGCAACGAGGCCTGCTGGCCGGAAAGGAGGGGGGGAGCAGTCAGCTGGCGGCAGCCCCTCATGACGGCGAGCTGCGGCTGCCAGGAGCTGGCACTCTGCCATAGGGCAACGAGGTTCACTGGCCGGGAAGGAGGGGGGGTAGCAGTCAGCTGGCGGCAGCCCCTCATGACGGCGAGCTGTGGCTGCCAGCAGCTGGCACTCTGCCATAGGGCAACGAGGCCTGATGGCCGGAAAGGAGGGGGGGAGCAGTCAGCTGGCGGCAGCCCCTCATGACGGCAAGCTGCGGCTGCCAGGAGCTGGCACTCTGCCATAGGGCAACGAGGCTTGCTGGCCGGAAGGAGGGGGGGAGCAGTCAGCTGGCGGCAGCCCCTCATGACGGCGAGCTGCTGCTGCCAGCAGCTGGCACTCTGCCATAGGGCAACGAGGCTCGCTGGCTGGAAGGAGGGGGGGAGCAGTCAGCTGGCGGCAGCCCCTCATGACGGCGAGCTGCGGCTGCCAGCAGCTGGCACTATGCCATAGGGCAAAGAGGCCTACTGGCCGGAAAGGAGGGGGGGGAGCAGTCAGCTGGCAGCAGCCCCTCATGACGGCGAGCTGCGGCTGCCAGGAGCTGGCACTCTGCCATAGGGCGACGAGGTTCACTGGCCGGTAAGGAGGGGGGGAGCAGTCAGCTGGCGGCAGCCCCTTATGACGGCGAACTGCGGCTGCCAGGAGCTGCCACTCTGCCATAGGGCGACGAGGCTCGCTGGCCGGAAAGGAGGGGTGAGCAGTCAGCTGGCGGCAGCCCTACATGACGGCGAACTGCGGCTGCCAGGAGCTGGCACACTGCCATAGGGCAACGAGGCTCGCTGGCCGGGAAGGAGGGGGGGAGCAGTCAGCTGGCGGCAGCCCCTCATGACGGCGAGCTGCGGCTGCCAGGAGCTGGCACTGCCATAGGGCGGCGAGGCTGCCTGGCCAGGAAGGAGGGGGGGAGCAGTCAGCTGGCGGCAGCCACTAATGACGGCGAGCTGCGGCTGCCATCAGCTGGCACTCTGCCATAGGGCGACGAGGCTCGCTGGCCGGGAAGGAGGGGGGGAGCAGTCAGCTGGCGGCAGCCCCTAATGACGGCGAGCTGCGGCTGCCAGAAGCTGGCACTCTGCCATATGGCGACGAGTTTCCCTGGCCGTGAAGGAGGGGGGGAGCAGTCAGCTGGCGGCAGCCCCTCATGACGGAGAGCTGCGGCTGCCAGGAGCTGGCACTCTGCCATATGGCAACGAGTTTCACTGTCAGTGAAGGAGGGGGGGAGCATTCAGCTTGCGGCAGCCCCTCATGACGGCGAGCTGCGGCTGCCAGGAGCTGGCACTCTGCGATAAGGCGACGAGGCTCGCTGGCCGTGAAGGAGGGGGGGAGGAGTCAGCTGGCGGTAACCCCTCATGACGGCGAGCTGCGGCTGCCAGGAGCTGGCACTCTTCCATAGGGCGACGAGGTTCACTGGCCGTGAAGGAGTGGTGGAGCAGTCAGCTGGCGGCAGCCCCTCATGGCGGCGAGCTGCGGCTGCCATCAGCAGGCACTCTGCCATATAGCGACGAGTATCACTGGCTGTGAAGGAGGGGGGGAGCATTTAGCTGGCGGCAGCCCCTCATGACAGCGAGCTGCGGATGCCAGGAGCTGGCACTCTGCGATAGGGCGACGAGGCTCGCTGGCCGTGAAGGAGGGGGGGAGCAGTCAGCTGGCGGTAACCCCTCATGACGGCGAGCTGCGGCTGCCAGGAGCTGGCACTCTGCCAAAGGGCAACGAGGTTCACTGGCCGTAAAGGGGGGGGGGGAGCAGTCAGCTGGTGGTAGCCCCTCATGACGGCGAGGTGCGGCTGCCAGGAGCTGGCTCTCTGCCATAGGGCGACGAGTTTCACTGGCCGGGAAGGAGGAGGGGAGCAGTCAGAGGCGGCAGCCCCTCATTGCGGCAAGCTGCGGCTGCCAGGAGCTGGCACTCTGCCATAGGGCGACGAGGCTCGCTGGCCGGAAGGAGGGGGGAGCAGTCAGCTGGCGGCAGCCCCTCATGGCGGCGAGCTGCGGCTGCCAGCAGCTGGCACTCTGCCATAGGGCGACGAGGCTCGCTGGCCGGAAGGAAGGGGGGAGCAGTCAGCTGGCGGCAGTCCCTCATGGCGGCGAGCTGCGGCTGCCAGGAGCTGGCACTCTGCCATAGGGCGACGAGGCTCGCTGGATGGGAAGGAAGGGGGGAGCTGTCAGATGGCGGCAGCCCCTAATGGCGGCGAGCTGCGGCTGCCATCAGCTGGCACTCTGCCATAGGACGACGAGGCTCGCTTGATGGGAAGGAAGGGGGGAGCTGTCAGCTGGCGGCAGCCCCTAATGGCGGCGAGCTGCGGCTGCCATCAGCTGGCACTCTGCCATAGGGCGACGAGGCTCGCTGGATCGGAAGGAAGGGGGAGCTGTCAGCTAGCGGCAGCCCCTAATGGCGGCGAGCTGCGGCTGCTATCAGCTGGCACTCTGCCATAGGGCGACGAGGCTCGCTGGATGGGAAGGAAGGGGGAGCTGTCAGCTGGCGGCAGCCCCTAATGGCGGCGAGCTGCGGCTGCCATCAGCTGGCACTCTGCCATAGGGCGACAAGGCTCGCTGGATGGGTAGGTAGGGGAGAGCTGTCAGCTGGCGGCAGCCCCTATTGGCGGCGAGCTGCGGCTGCCTCAGCTGGCACTCTGCCATAGGGCGACGAGGCTCGCTGGCCGGGGAGGAGGGGGGGAGCAGTCACCTGGCGGCAGCCCCTAATGACGGCGAGCTGCGGCTGCCAGGAGCTGGTACTCTGCCATAGGGCGACGAGGCTCGCTGGCCGGGAAGGAGGGGGGGAGCAGTCAGCTGGCGGCAGCCCCTAATGACGGCGAGCTGCGGCTGCCAGGAGCTGGTACTCTGCCATAGGGCGACGAGGCTCGCTGAATGGGAAGGAAGGGGGAAGCTGTCAGCTGGCGGCAGCCCCTAATGGCGGCGAGCTGCGGCTGCCATCAGCTGGCACTCTGCAATAGGGCGACGAGGCCCGCTGGGTTGGGAAGGAGGGGGGGAGCAGTCAGCTGGCGGCAGCCCCTAATGACGGAAAGCTGCAGTTGCCATCAGCTGGCACTCTGCAATAGGGCGACGAGGCCCGCTGGCCGGGAAGGAAGGGGGGAGCAGTCAGCTGGTGGCAGCCCCTCATGGCGGCGCTCTGCGGCTGCAAGGAGCTGGCACTCTGCCATAGGGCGACGAGGTTCACTGGCCGGGAAGGAAGGGGGGAGCATTCAGCTGGCGGCAGCCCCTCATGACGGGGAGCTGCGGCTGCCAGCAGCTGGCACTCTGCCATAGGGCGATGAGATTCACTGGACGGGAAGGAGAGGAGAGCAGTCAGCTTGCGGCAGCCCCTCATGATAGCGAGCTGTGGCTGCCGGGAGCGGGCACTATGCCCTATGGCAACGAGGCTCGCTGGCCATGGAGGAGGGGTGGAGCAGTCAGCTGGCGTTAGCCACTCATGACGGCGAGCTGCGGCTGCCAACAGCTGGCACTCTGCCATAGGGTGACGAAGCTCGCTGGCCGGGAAGGAGGGGGGGAGCAGTCAGCTGGCGTTAGCCACTCATGACGGCGAGCTGCGGCTGCCATCAGCTGGCACTCCGCCATAGGGCGACGAGGCTCGCTTGCCGGGAAGGAGTGGGGGAGCATTCAGCTGGCGGCAACCCCTCATGGCGGCGAGCTGCGGCTGCCATTAGCTGGCACTCTGCCATAGGGCGACGAGGCTCGCTGTCCGGGAAGGAGTGGGGGAGCAGTCAGCTGGCGGCAACCCCTCATGGCGGCGAGCTACGGCTGCCATCAGCTGGCACTCTGCCATAGGGCGACGAGGCTCGCTGGCCGGGAAGGAGTGGGGGAGCAGTCAGCTGGCGGCAACCCCTCATGGCGGCGAGCTGCGGCTGCCATCAGCTGGCACTCTGCCATAGGGCGACGAGGCTCGCTGGCCGGAAAGGAGGGGGGGAGCAGTCAGCTGGCAGCATCCCCTCATGGCGGCGAGATGCGGCTGCCATCAGCTGGCACTCTGCCATAGGGCAACGAGTCTCGCTGGCCGGAAGGAGGGGGGGAGCAGAAAGCTGGCAGCCGCCCCTCATGACGGCCAGCTGCGGCTGCCAGGAGCTGGCACTCTGCCATAGGGCGACGTGGTTCACTGGCCGTGAAGGAGGGAGGGTGCAGTCAGCTGGCGGCATCCCCTCATGGCGGCGAGCTGCGGCTGCCAGGAGCTGTCACTCTGCAATAGGGCGACGAGGTTCACTGGCCTTGAAGGTGGGGGGGAGCAGTCAGCTGGCAGCATCCCCTCATGGTGGCGAGCTGCGGCTGCCAGGAGCTGGCACTCTGCCATAGGGCGACGAGGCTCGCTGGCCGTGGAGGTGGGGGGGAGCAGTCAGCTGGCGGCAGCTTCTCATGACGGCGAGCTTTGGCTGCCAGCAGCTAGCACTCTGCCATAGGGCGAAATGTTTCACTGCCCGGGAAGGAGGGGGGGAGCATTTAGCTAGCGGCAGCCCCTCATGACGGCGAGCTGCGGCTGCCATCAGCTGGCACTTTGCCATAGAGCGACGAGGCTCGCTGGCCGTGAAGGAGGGGGGGAGCAGTCAGCTGGCGGCCGCCCCCCATGACTGCGAGATGCGGCTGCCAGGAGCTGGCACTCTGCCATATGGCGACGAGGCTCGCTGGCCGGGAAGGAGGGGTGGAGCAGTCAGCTGGCGGTAGCCCCTCATGACGGCGAGCTGCGGCTGCCAGGATCTGGCACTCTGCCATAGGGCGACGAGGCTCGCTGGCCGTGAAGGAGAGGGGGAGCAGTCAGCTGGCGGCAGCCTCTCATGACGGCGAGCTTT